>NW_028243809.1:0-132000 GCF_964263255.1 Lissotriton vulgaris | reverse complement strand
CCAAAGGTTTCACACCAGTTATAGTTAGGAATTAGCATTTAAAAAACCTTTGAAATTCACTGAAAAAACCATAGGTTTCACACCAGTTATAGTTAGGAATTAGCATTTAAAAAACCTATTAAATTCACTGACAAAACCAGTTATAGTTAGCTGGAAATTTTACTGACATAAAACCATTGAAATTCCCACGTTATAGTTAGTTGGACTCACTATAACTTGCGCGCCTGCAATGCACTGCTGATGACGTCACATATTACATCACTCATGACATGGTCAGTGACATCACTCATGACATCACTGATGACACCATCCAGTGAATGTGTGTCTTTCTGAAAAATAAATTTGTTTTATATATGTATTTGTAAAGGTCGATGGAAGAATAAATTTTTAAATAAGTGTGTAAATGGATGTTTTTTTAAAAAAAAAATGGTTGGTTAACTGGCTTATTAAGTGTATCTTAGTGAATACATATATTAGCGAGTATTGTTTAAATATTTAAATGTTTGTATCAGTGTTTCTCTTTGTGTATAAGTGGCTGCAGGGGTTGGTGACTGACTCACTGTTTGTATGTGTTTTGAAGACAGAATATGTGCAGGACTGTATGGGTGGACGAGTGTGTATATGTGTGTGTTAGTGAGTGAATGACTGTCTCACTAGTGTCTTCATTACTAACGACATATGTTTTAATCTAGTATATGTGAGTATTGATGTATATAAGTGAGTATAGTATATATAGTGAGAGATTGTAGGAGTTCCTGTTTAAATAAGTATGTGTTTCTATAAGTGATTGTTTAAGAGAGTAAGTATGTGTAAGTTTCCTTAGAAGTAAGGTGGTAGTGTGTGTATAAATGTATATGCAAATAAATGGATGTTCAATAGTTTATGTGCATGTGTGAGTATGTGTGTGAGTAACTTTTGGATGACTGCTGATGTGTAACAGGATGTATAGGTGTATCACTACATATGATGAGTGAGTATATATATGAGTGACTATATAGAACTGTTGGTGAATGAGTGGATGAGTATATAGATGGTGGAATTACTGAATTGGTTGTTGTTACTGGTTTGGGTATCTCCATTTTTTTGAAAATGTTTGTTTCTATTTTTGAATATTTGTTTCAAGCGTTACATTACACTGAAATTAGGTCTGTCACTCTGTCACAAGGATGGTGTCATCAGTGATGTCATGAGTGATGTCACTGACCATGTCATGAGTGATGTAATATGTGACGTCATCAGCAGTGCATTGCAGGCGCGCAAGTTATAGTGAGTCCAACTAACTATAACGTGGGAATTTCAATGGTTTTATGTCAGTAAAATTTCCAGCTAACTATAACTGGTTTTGTCAGTGAATTTAATAGGTTTTTTAAATGCTAATTCCTAACTATAACTGGTGTGAAACCTATGGTTTTTTCAGTGAATATATATATATATATATATATATATATATATATATATATATATTACTTCAACCATGGGTTGCAGGTGTCCCGTGATACTCCAGAACGAGAGGGCGTCTCGCTAAAGCCAGCACCTGCAAGCTGGCAACACACAACAGCCAGTCTTTCTCCAGGTAAGGACAAAAGAGCGAGACAGCTCCGGGATAAACTGCAGCTGACTTTATTAATTACCAGCGCTCTATGTACAGCAACCATGAAACGCAAGGCAGACGCGTTTCGCTTTAATAGCTTCCTCAGTGCCCGTTTCAAAAGTTAAAACAATGTCCTGGGGATCTGCTGGTGTTTAAGCTGTTATTGCGGCCACTCCCAGTCAGGTGGTTACTTGCCCCTCCTCCACCTCCGAGGCTGCAGGACATCTCGCGCTCCACCCCTCAGGCTGCTGCATCTTGGGAGTTGAAGTCCTCCATGAATGCCCATACAGTGATAGGGCCTCTCAGGCAACAAGTGATGCCCCAAACCAGGTTGGATGGTGGGCCCCACTCCTTCGCAGTTCCTTAGAGGGGTGCAAGGCAGTTCCAGTCTCCCTATATATATATATATATATATATATATATATATATATATATATATATATATATATATATATTACCTACTGGCGGTCGCCAGTAGGTAGTTATAGTTAGGATAATTTTCAATGTTAAATCTCAACATTCTATTTTGAATAACTTTGGCGCCGGTTGACGAATCTGCCTGAAATTTTCAGGAAAATGGTCTCATGGCGGTCCGGTCCTTCCCTGAAAGTTTGGGGGGGATTCGTCAAGCGGGGGCCGAGATAAAAGGGGGGTCCCAAAACGCGTTTTCCCCATGTTAATTTCCATAGGGCGGTCGATTTCACTTTTAGCCCGAACGGCTGAATGGATTTCCACCAAACTTGGCAAAATTGTAGGGACTGGTAGCCCGATGTGCCTTTGCTATGTCTCAAGATATGTGCTCCAGTGGATTTTGAGTAATTTAGGTTCAAAAAAATATATATATCTATAGGCGCTCTCCCGTGCGCGCACCCGTGAGCGCTCCCGGCGCGACACGCGACTTGCGCGCAGGAAGCTGATTGGCTCTCAGTTGTCTGTAAACATTCTAAACAGTCCGGAGCGGCCGCCATCTTGTCTATCGGTAAAATCTAGTCATAAGAGGTGGCAAAAACAAAGGGTGGAATTGACCATAAGGGGGCAGGGTAGACCCCCCCTGACCCCCTAGGTTTGATATGGGGGCCATTAAAGGGCCCCGCGGGGCCTCAAATTTTTTTTTTTTTTTTTCGATTTTCGCGGGGGAAGCGCCTGGTGCGCGCACCGGGGAGCGTATCGAGGAGGGTACTATGGAAAAATAATCACTTCAAAAATTGTATGTTTATGAATTGTTTTTTTTTTTATTTTTTTATTTTATGTAAGTACCTACATGTAGGTACTAATGAAGAGACTTAAATTTAATGTTCACCATCTTCTTTGTAGACATCTTGCATGTTGTTATTGTATTTTTTGTGGTATATGGAATTCATAATATAGTCTGTCTGGAAAGGAGAAACAGATCTTTTAAGCACTCCCTGAGAATTTCTAGGGGATCATGAGTAGTCTATCCTGTTCACTTATGAAAATGAGGTGTAAAATATTCATATGAGATAATATAGTGGGAGAAAGGTAGTAACTATGAGTAAACTTACTATGTAACAGAAAAATAGTTGAACAGTATACTATAAGTCTCACTTTATATTTTAAACATTTTTGGTAATACTTCATGAATTACATATAAAAAAGAATATTGTCTGAAACAATTGAAATTATTAAAGATAAATTTATTCCTCTGATTCTTTTTCATAATTTAATAAAATTTCTAACATAATATTGTCCGGAATTTCCTCATAATTATATGTACATGATTCAATTTCTTCCAAACATTCTATAAACTGTTCATCCAAAGAGTCATCCATGAAATCAACTTCTTTTTTTTCATCTTCTGGTTTTTCCACCTTTACTTTGATAGAAGTATCATTTGCCTTATTTTCTCCTTCCATTTTCTTTCTGAAAATTGCATATAAATTAACTATATTAGTAGAGCTAGTATACCAGAGAAGCCTAACTCAATCCATAACTATTACAGAGAAGTCTATCTCTATCTCTAACTATTAAAGAGGGATAGCATATCACTAACAGAATATTTTTTAAGAAATAAACTTAACGTGTACAATATACTTCCATAATTAGAAGTTACCTTAGAGAAATTAGTTGAAGTTGTCAGTGAAATTTGTTTTCAAGTGTACTTCAGGAAGCAGTAGTCAAAATGGCTGTGTTTCCCTCTCTTCTTTTATATATATTGTTGTACTTAACCAATCAAACGTCAGGAAATAATCGTAGAAAATGAGAGATACTTTTTAATTGGTTGTAAATTCTAACATTACAAGTGTGTTTTTGTCATGTAATTTACCTCAGGATATTTAGACAGGCCTGTAGCCTAAATGTCTCAATGGAATTTCACCAAATTTGGGCAAATGGTAGGGACTGCTATGTAGTAGGGCGTATTCTATATTTGATGAAAGTGTCTCCATTGGGTTTTCCGTAAATTACTTTCCCACCTTTTTTTAACGAGCGCTTAGGGGTGCGCGCTCCTTTACGCGCACTGGCAGCGTTACGGGAGTCCTCCATTTTGTGTTTCGGAACAATCGAGACACAAGATGGAGGGTAAACAATGTTCGGAATGGATAGAAGGGGGAACTGTAGAGACTTCTTGACCCTCTAGGTTTTCTGAGGGGGGCTTAGGAGGCTCATAAACGTTAAAAAAAAAAAAAAAATTCTTTAATTTTTCGCGGGGGTAGCGCCTGGTGCGCGCACCTTTAAGCGTACCCGAAAGCGTACTTTGGTGAAAAATAGTGAAAAAAGTTAGAAAAAAATAAACGCTTTGAATGATCAGAGTTAGGGTAGCTCTGAAAAGAGCTTTTGGGTTCTGTGGTTGATTTAGGTACCTACAAGTAGGTTCCAATACACATTCTTAAATTCAGGAGGAATATTCTATTCCCCTCATCTGAGAAGTGCACTCCATCTCCTCTGTAGATGTCTTGCATGTTGTAACGCAAGTTATTATTGTATAATGAACCCATTCCATAGTCTCTCATGTAAGCAGAAACAGATTTATTTACATGTTTCCGTGCTTTCTCAAATTGTGGACCAAATTGGTTGGACCAGTTCCATTTCTGTCTTTGGCATATATTGGAATATACCAAGGCAGTGTGGGGAAAAAGTATCATCAATTGATGAAAGGTGTCCTTTAATAGCATTTCCAGACCTACCCCAGTTAATGTGCCTAGATCGTTTCCACCACAGTGCACAATTATAAGGTCAGGTTCTGGCAGATGCAAAAAGGTTTTCACCAATGGTATCAATTGGTGACATTTTAATCCTCTGTGGCCAATCCACTTGATTTCCACATTTGATAAATCAAGGTTATGAAAATTTCTGCTAGCTGCATACCTTTGAGCCCAGTGGATGTAGCTATGTCCAATAACCCAAACAGAGTACATGATGTGAGAAGGTTCTGGTCCAGTCAGATGAAGTGTGGGAATGAAATGGCAGTTGGAACAGTAGGAGTTCACAAAAAAATAATTGTGGAGTTTCTGTGCTCTTGAATCACTAGCAATGATTGGTGGATTCAGATAGTTGAAAACTGAAAGTTAGGGTGTATGGTTATGTTGTGTGAAAGAAGCAATTTGAATGGTTTAAAAAAAGTCACCAAAAGCAAAAATACCCTGTATAGGCTGCTGTATTGACAGGTCAAACATCCTTGCTGAGTTAATTTGCAACATTGTAAGATAAACTTTTGAACCTTAGAGTTCAGTTAGGAGGGAGTTGCTATGGTAACAGATAGAAAGGTTTGAGAGGGGGATGGGTGTTGGTTTGAAAATAGTGAGGGAAGAGTTTTCATTGGTTGAATTAAGGCATATGTGTACAAAGATAGAGATTTTCTATGCCAGTCTTGGTTTCAGTGTATTGAGAGCACACCTTCTCCTCTGCTAAAGAAAAATTGGTGTGTGTGTCTGACACTGTTTTCAATCTCCAAAAGCATTTCTAAAGGTAAGTAATGATTCATTTAATTTAGATAGAGATTTATTTTCTCTATGGAGAATATTTGGAAGCAGATAGTTATGTTTTAGAAGTGAAATTGTATGTTAGTATATAAGTCCTGCGCAGTGTTTTTTACATGTTATTTAAAAATCGATTTTGGGTGCAAATGAATGGTATTTTTATTTGGCCTTTTTTATGATTGCCATGTGCAGTTGATGCATGACTTTAAACATGGGTAATAAGTGATGCACTGGTGGCGCCAGGCTTTTATAAATGAGGCCCTGACTTTGTTTGATGATATTGAGTGGTTGTAGTTAGGTTCTGTGCAGTGTTTCTTACATGTTATTGAAAAATCGATTTTTGGGTGCAATTGATTGGTATATGTATTTGGCCCTTATTTATGAATGCCATGTGCAGCTGATGCATGACTTTAAACATGGGTAATAAGTGACGCACTGGTGGCGCAAGGCTTTCATAAATAAGGCCCTGACTTTGTTTGATGATATTGAGTGGTTGTACTTAGGTTCTGTGCAGTGTTCCTTACATGTTATTCAAAAATCGATTTTTGGGTGCAATTGATTGGTATATGTATTTGGCCCTTATTTATGATTGCCATGTGAAACTGATGCATGATTTTAAACATGGGTAATAAGTGACGCACTGGTGGCGCAAGGCTTTCATAAATAAGGCCCTGACTTTGTTTGATGATATTGATTGGTTGTACTTAGGTTCTGCGCCGTGTTTCTTACATGTTATTGAAAAATCGATTTTTGGGTGCAATTGATTAGTATATGTATTTTGCCCTAATTTATGATTGCCATGTGCAACTGATGCATGACTTTAAACATGGGTAATAAGTGACGCACTGGTGGCGCAAGGCTTTCATAAATAAGGCCTGACTTTGTTTGATGATATTGAGTGGTTGTACTTAGGTTCTGTGCAGTGTTCCTTACATGTTATTCAAAAATCGATTTTTGGGTGCAATTGATTGGTATATGTATTTGGCCCTTATTTATGATTGCCATGTGCAGCTGATGCATGACTTTAAACATGGGTAATAAGTGACGCACTGGTGGCGCAAGGCTTTCATAAATAAGGCTCTGACTTTGTTTGATGATATTGATTGGTTGTACATAGGTTCTGTGCAGTGTTCCTTACATGTTATTCAAAAATCGATTTTTGGGTGCAATTGATTGGTATATGTATTTGGCCCTTATTTATGATTGCCATGTGCAACTGATGCATGACTTTAAACATGGGTAATAAGTGACGCACTGGTGGCGCAAGGCTTTCATAAATAAGGCCTGACTTTGTTTGATGATATTGAGTGGTTGTACTTAGGTTCTGTGCAGTGTTCCTTACATGTTATTCAAAAATCGATTTTTGGGTGCAATTGATTGGTATATGTATTTGGCCCTTATTTATGATTGCCATGTGAAACTGATGCATGATTTTAAACATGGGTAATAAGTGACGCACTGGTGGCGCAAGGCTTTCATAAATAAGGCCCTGACTTTGTTTGATGATATTGAGTGGTTGTACTTAGGTTTTGCGCAGTGTTTCTTACATGTTATTCAAAAATCGATTTTTGGGTGCAATTGATTGGTATATGTATTTGGCCCTTATTTATGATTGCCATGTGCAACTGATGCATGACTTTAAACATGGGTAATAAGTGACGCACTGGTGGCGCAAGGCTTTCATAAATAAGGCCTGACTTTGTTTGATGATATTGAGTGGTTGTACTTAGGTTCTGTGCAGTGTTCCTTACATGTTATTCAAAAATCGATTTTTGGGTGCAATTGATTGGTATATGTATTTTGCCCTAATTTATGATTGCCATGTGCAGCTGATGCATGACTTTAAACATGGGTAATACGTGACGCACTGGTGGCGCAAGGCTTTCATAAATAAGGCCTGACTTTGTTTGATGATATTGAGTGGTTGTACTTAGGTTCTGTGCAGTGTTCCTTACATGTTATTCAAAAATCGATTTTTGGGTGCAATTGATTGGTATATGTATTTGGCCCTTATTTATGATTGCCATGTGCAACTGATGCATGACTTTAAACATGGGTAATAAGTGACGCACTGGTGGCGCAAGGCTTTCATAAATAAGGCCTGACTTTGTTTGATGATATTGAGTGGTTGTACTTAGGTTCTGTGCAGTGTTCCTTACATGTTATTCAAAAATCGATTTTTGGGTGCAATTGATTGGTATATGTATTTGGCCCTTATTTATGATTGCCATGTGCAGCTGATGCATGACTTTAAACATGGGTAATAAGTGACGCACTGGTGGCGCAAGGCTTTCATAAATAAGGCTCTGACTTTGTTTGATGATATTGATTGGTTGTACATAGGTTCTGCACAGTGTTTCTTACATGTTATTCAAAAATCGATTTTTGGGTGCAATTGATTGGTATATGTATTTGGCCCTTATTTATGATTGCCATGTGCAGCTGATGCATGACTTTAAACATGGGTAATAAGTGACGCACTGGTGGCGCAAGGCTTTCATAAATAAGGCCTGACTTTGTTTGATGATATTGAGTGGTTGTACTTAGGTTCTGTGCAGTGTTCCTTACATGTTATTCAAAAATCGATTTTTGGGTGCAATTGATTGGTATATGTATTTGGCCCTTATTTATGATTGCCATGTGAAACTGATGCATGATTTTAAACATGGGTAATAAGTGACGCACTGGTGGCGCAAGGCTTTCATAAATAAGGCCCTGACTTTGTTTGATGATATTGATTGGTTGTACTTAGGTTCTGCGCCGTGTTTCTTACATGTTATTGAAAAATCGATTTTTGGGTGCAATTGATTGGTATATGTATTTTGCCCTAATTTATGATTGCCATGTGCAACTGATGCATGACTTTAAACATGGGTAATAAGTGACGCACTGGTGGCGCAAGGCTTTCATAAATAAGGCCCTGACTTTGTTTGATGATATTGAGTGGTTGTACTTAGGTTCAGCGCCGTGTTTCTTACATGTTATTGAAAAATCGATTTTTGGGTGCAATTGATTGGTATATGTATTTGGCCCTTATTTATGATTGCCATGTGCAACTGATGCATGATTTTAAACATGGGTAATAAGTGACCCACTGGTGGCGCAAGGCTTTCATAAATAAGGCCCTGACTTTGTTTGATGATATTGAGTGGTTGTACTTAGGTTCTGCGCCGTGTTTCTTACATGTTATTGAAAAATCGATTTTTGGGTGCAATTGATTGGTATATGTATTTGGCCCTTATTTATGATTGCCATGTGCAGCTGATGCATGACTTTAAACATGGGTAATAAGTGACGCACTGGTGGCGCAAGGCTTTCATAAATAAGGCCCTGACTTTGTTTGATGATATTGATTGGTTGTACATAGGTTCTGCGCCGTGTTTCTTACATGTTATTGAAAAATCGATTTTTGGGTGCAATTGATTGGTATATGTATTTGGCCCTTATTTATGATTGCCATGTGCAACTGATGCATGACTTTAAACATGGGTAATAAGTGACACACTGGTGGCGCAAGGCTTTCATAAATAAGGCCCTGACTTTGTTTGATGATATTGATTGGTTGTACATAGGTTCTGCACAGTGTTTCTTACATGTTATTCAAAAATCGATTTTTGGGTGCAATTGATTGGTATATGTATTTGGCCCTTATTTATGATTGCCATGTGCAGCCGATGCAAAACTTTAAACATGGGTAATAAGTGACGCACTGGTGGCGCAAGGCCTTTATAAATCAGACCCTGACTTTGTTTGATGATATTGAGTGGTTGTACTTAGGTTTTGCGCAGTGTTTCTTACATGTTATTGAAAAATCGATTTTTGGGTGCAATTGATTGGTATTTGCATTTGGCCCTTATTTATGAATGCCATGTGCAGCTGATGCTTGACTTTAAACATGGGTAATAAGTGACGCACTGGTGGCGCAAGGCCTTTAAAAATAAAGCCATGTGTTGCTATTGTATAAACTTAAATATGTTGCAATTTATTGTTTATATTGTTTGCTTTTTAACATTACTTTGTTGTTTGCTAATAGTGGTCTTTCATGTGTTTTTTTAACAGAACAACAGATTCAAATCAACTTCTGAAAAGGAAGCAAAAATGCCTTCAAGGCAAAGAAATATCAAAAATACCATACGGAAAAGGAGAACATCAACAACAGAGTTTATGGAATCCTCTTCAACAACTACTTCAAAAAACACCAGAAAAGCTTCTGGTAAGCCAATTAAGTCTTTTCTTCGCAACATATGTCGTAGGAAAAAAAATGAAATTGCTAATGTGAATATACAGAAAAAGTCAACAAATCTAAAAAGGAAAGAGAAGCCCACAAAAAATGTTTCCATTGGACCAGGAGAGAAGAGAATGGTTAGCAATAGAAGGGTAAATGTTTTTAGGGACATTCGTAGGCGAATGTTTCGCAATAGGGTAGTTTTAAATTTGCTAAAAAATGAAAAGAAAAGTAAACTAAAAGCTGCTTTTTACAAGAAAAAGAAAAGTGTAGAAAAGATTGTTGATCAGGCTTTTGAAGTTAAGAAAAAATTATTTATTTTAATAATCAATAGAATTAGGATACTTAATAAGGCAATGGATGTTTTCAAATCGAACAGTAGATGGAAAAGAATTATTAATCGGAGTAATTTTTGTGAAGTATTTTCTGGTGAATGGATGCATAGTTCAAGTTCTGAGCCTTTTTTTAATGAGGAGAGTTACTTTCAGGAAAATGATTTGGTGCATGCAGTTGACACCAGTGGTCGTGCATATGAGGTGAAAGATAGTTGTGTGATGGAAAAAGAGAAACTTGTATCTAGAGATGCAGAAGAGGTCTTAGCTGATGAAGTTTTAGGGAGACGTACTAAGGGTCCAGTGTACACATGGAAATGCAGTAGTATTTGTAGTGTGCGACAGGAATCAATTGATTTGCTTCGAAATTTCTTACGTACATATAGTAAAAAAAGTCTCAAACAAAAAATGAAGATCCTGCAAGAGTTAGATCCTTGCAGAGTGAGAGAAAGCACAGGTTTGCAAGGGCATTCACTAGCATGTCTTTCTAGAAAAGTTTGTCGGAGTGTTTTTCATCATTTTAGGATGTTAGCAGTGCATCATAATAACGTAAGGAAATTAGTGAGGAAGTTGTATTATGCAAAAAGTCCTGCACTTAAGCTTAAACAGTTAAATAGTGCTCTTTTGCATGGATCTGAAGTGGATGTGAAGACTATTTGTGAAGAAATTGAGTTTTGTTATTTTGGGAACAAAGAGGACAGTGTAGAAATAGATATAGTAATGGATGGTAATGCAGAAGATAATGGACAAATTTCAAGTATTGAAAAGTTTGATGAGGAAATTATCAAGTTTAAGGTGAAATCAAGTGAGAGGCCTAATGTAACTTGTGTGTGTTGTCGACGGACTCATTATAAAATTCAGACTAGGTTAGTTGATTTATATGCAAAAAGTGAATTGGAAAATAATAGTGAATGGGAGGATTTTGTAAGTTATTTGTTGGTGGAGAATTCTTTTGATTTGAGTTTGGATCAGCGTATTTGCACTTATTGTTTGAAAAAATTAAATGAAAATAGAATGCCTGCAAGAGCAGTTTATAATAATCTTCAGTTGATAGATATTCCTTCTGAATTGATGGATCTAAATACTTATGAATCTATTTTGATTCAATGTGTCCATCCTTTTCAGGCTATTGTTCGCATGGAGCCTAAGACAGGGAAATTGCCTCCATCAGATTTACTGAGAGGATTAAAGGGAAGAGTTGTTTATTTGCCTCTAGATGTAAAGAAAAATATTAATACAATTGGTGTAGAAAGAGTAGAAGAAGATCCTTTAGTTATTCTAGTTAATGGGGTTCCAACAAAGAGTAAGAAAATTTGGCAAGATTTAGTGGATGTTAAAAAAGTCAAGAAGGCAACGTTGTATTTAGTTAAAAACAATGAGTACTACAAACATGTAAGTGTTGGAGTAGAGGAAACAGCTACAGAAGAAGATAGTGATTCTTCAGTTGGTCAAATTGAAAAAGTTGATGTGTCTAGAACTGAAGAAATATATGAACATTATACTGTTCATCCTTTGCATTCCAAAGAAGTAATGGGAAATGCAATTGACTTGTTTCAAATGAAGGCAGCAAAAGGAAGTCCCATTAGTGTATGGGAAGAAAGTTTGGAAGCTCGTTGTTTTCCACAATTATTTCCAACAGGTTGTGGTGGACGATATGATGATCGACCAGTTCAAATTCCTGCAGCTGAATACCGGACTCTAAGATTATATGCAGAAGATCCAAGGTTTCGTCAATGCATTCCATATTTATTTCATCTACTGTTTGAAAGTGATTTGTCTGGGCTTTCTTATGCAGTTAATCATATATTAAAAAGTGGACCTCATTTGCAAAATGTATGTGCAAGGGACTTTATGGAGAAAGTTAATCTGCAAGACAGTATTTTGGAATCTCAGCTAATCAATCTCATGGCATGTCAACGTGGAACCAACGAGTATTGGTTTCGTCGTCATGGAGAATTGAAATGTATGCTAAGAAACTTAGGAACTCCTACATGGTTCCTCACTCTTAGCTGTGCTGAGTATGCCTGGGACGATTTACTTCAATTTCTACGAGAGGCAAATGAAAACATACCAAATATAGAATTGAAAACACCAGGAGAACTGTGTTCTTTAGATCCAGTGAATGTTTGCAGATATTTTAATCATAGATTTGAAGCTATGATGTCTTTTATTACCAACAAAAAAAATCCTCCCCTTGGAGAGGTTTTGGATTTCTTTTGGAGGAAGGAATATCAAGCGAGAGGTGCTCCTCATATACATATGTTGTTGTGGATTAAAGATGCACCCAAATTTGGATCAGATTCAGATGAAACAGTGATGAGTTTCATTGAAGAGTATTCAACATGTGCTGTTCCAAAATCTACTGAAGAAAACAATTTAAGGCAACAAGTTTTACGTTTTCAATCTCATCGTTGTGGAAAGTACTGTCGTCGAAAATTTAAAAACAAGGAAAAGTACTACACGAAATGTCGTTTTGCATTTCCTCGACCAGTGATTTCTAAAGGAAGAGTAAATAATTTGATGTCATCTCTACGACATACTGTGACGAGAAAATCTCCCAAAAACACATATAATTTGAAAAGAAATGAAGAATCTAAGTACATCAACGATTACAACCCAGTGATTTTGTCCATGTGGAATGCTAACATGGATATTCAGTTCGTTGCTGACAACTCTATTGCTGTGGCTCGATATGTGACATCTTACATCACCAAAAAAGAAAAGACAGAACTGAAGGAAATGTGGGAGGACATTTCACATGAAAAGAGTCTAAGCAAGAAATTATACAGTTTCAGTCTGAAGATGTTGTCGCATCGAGAAATTGGAGCATATGAATGTTCTGATCGGTTATCATCAGCAAGTCTCTATGCCAAATCAAGAACAATCATTTGGGTGAGTCTTGGTCTTGCTGCAACACGAAACCGAGTTTTGAAATCTGTACAAGAAATTGAATATTTGGCGGAAAAAGAACCAAACAGTACAGATATTTTGAAGACAAATATGTTGGATACATACTATCCAAATAGAAGTACTCACCTTGAGAACACATGTTTGTATGAAGTTCTTCAAAACTACAGTTATAAGAGGAACATCACAGAAGATATCAATAATGGAAAATATGCACTCATTGGCTATGAAGGATGTCTAGTGAAGCAGAAAAAAGGCCATTTGATTAATCATCGAAAATTGAGTTGTGAAGTTCCAGACAAAAGAGAATTTTACTATTTAGCTCTTTTGCAACTCTTTAAGCCATGGCGTACAGAAGAGGAACTACTTGGAGATTTTCTCTGTTATGAAGACTCTTTTAATGCAACTAAGGATACCATAGAATGTCCTATTTTTCTAAATTATCTGCAAATGTTGAATGAAGAAATGGAGCAAGAAACCACAATTGCTGAAGAGATAGCTAGAAACAGTTCTCAAGATAGTCAGAGTTCTACTTCATTGAGCCAGGATCCACTAGGAGGACCAATTATCCAAAATGAAGCTGCCACTGCCATGGATGAGGTGGAAAGAGCTATGGAACAAGCTCAAGAGGATGGAGTTAACTTAGAAGATTTGGTAACGCAACTAAACATTGAGCAGAAAAAGATATATGATGAAGTCACAGAGCAGATTGAACATGGATTCAGACATGAGAAAAAAGAGTGCTCATGTATATTATTTGACCCTGTCCGACTGTATGTAAGTGGAGAAGCGGGGACAGGAAAAAGTTTTCTAATTAAAGCCGTTGCAAGTTATCTGCAGAAAAGGACTGATTCACCACTGTCTTGTGTTGTAACTGCTCCAACTGGTCTGGCAGCACATAACATTAAAGGGATTACTCTACATCGTTTATTGATGCTGCCAGTTGAACATGATAATAAATTGCATTACAACAAGCTATCTGGAGATGCGTGTTCTGAAGTTTCAAGAGTCTTGAAGAAAATGAAACTTCTTATCATAGATGAAGTAAGCATGGTCTCAAATCTAATGCTTGCTTTTGTGCATTTGAGAATGCAAGAAATTCTTAAAACAGACTATGATGTGTTATTTGGAGGAAAACACATTATTGTTTTTGGAGATCTATTGCAGTTGACTCCAGTAAAAGGACAACCAGTGTTTAAAATGCTCACGCATGAAGATACCAGGAAGTCCCTTGGAAGCATTGGAAATGTTAATATATGGCTAAATTTTAAATATGCTGAACTGCTTCAAAATATGCGACAGGCCAAGGATGAAGATTATAAAAATATTCTACAAGATGTAAGAATTGGAAAAATGACTGAGAAAGGGAAAAAAGCTTTGCATAGTCGATTAATTTCAAATTTGTATGCAAATGAAAACATTCTTCCAGAGAATATTTTTAAAAAAATGACTGAGAAGAAATCTGGGATATGTTTGATGCCAACTCTGCAAGAATGTTCCATCTTCAATCAAAAAATGTTAGACTTAGAAAATGAAGAGATTGTGAAACTGGAAGCAATAGATAAAATAGAGCATATGGGTGCAACAATTGTTTTGTCAGAAAATTTGAAAACTAAATTGCATTCATTGGAGAAAAGTATTTCAAAAACAGCTGGTTTTGAAAAGACTCTGAATGTGTGTTTAAATTGTCGTATCATTTTGAGAAGGAATTTAAATGTTGAAAGCGGTCTGGTAAATGGAGCAATGGGTTATGTTGTTGATTTTGTGAATTACAGAAATAGAGATGGAATTGAATTTTTAAAAATAAAATTTGATGGCATTGAACAAGTACAACAAATAAGTCGTTGTTCTGCTAGATTTTTACTTGTAAAAGACTTATATGTTCGCCGAAAACAGTTTCCTGTTTGTTTGGCGTATGCGGTGACAATTCATAAATCTCAAGGTTTAAGTGTAGATAGTGCATTGGTGAACATTGGAAGATCTGTGTTTAAAGAGGGTATGGCATATGTGGCATTATCTCGAGTCAGAACTTTATCAGGATTGTACTTGATTGCGTGTGATGAGACAAAGATTTCTGCCGATCTAGATTGTGTTAAAGAATACAATAGGTTAAGAAGAGAGTATGCTCCACATTTGCCTCAATATCCTCTGTTTGAAAAACGTGTGGTAGGCCGAAAAAGAAGAAATGAGGATAATTGTAGTGAGGTAGTTGCAAAAAGACAAAAAGTAGAGAAAACTGTAATTGAAAACAGGAAGAAAAAGAATTGTGGAGAAAATGTTGTTGGATTTCAGTTTGAAAACAGTTCTGGTGTCAACTGCTATGCTAATGTAGTGGTTAATGTTGTTTTTTTTCTTAAAAGTTTACAAGAACAGATTGTTGAAAATCGGGATCAAAGATTGTGTGGTTTATTGAATTCTGTGTTTCAGAAATGTAGCAGTGTTACAGCACAAATAGAAAGTGTAACAGAAATTCGAAATATTTTAGATTTGTGTTCTGGTCAAGATAAATTTTCACAGAACATTCAGCAGGATTGTCAGGAATTTTTAATGTATATGTTTGGTGTTTTGGAAGATGAAGGTGTAGATGTAGATAATCTTTTCAGTCTTTCTTATCAATGGCAGCATGACTGCCACAATTGTAGTTTATCAAGTACTACTACAATAGACACTGAAAGATTTATATATTTGACTTTACCAGACTGTAAATCAGTGTCTTTTAAAAATCTAGTTAAAGCAGCAGATCATAATATGGTGTGTACCCAATGTAACTGTACAATGCTGTCCACATTATTTATACAAAGGTATGGGCAGTATATTATTTTAGTTTTCCAACGATGTAGACCTGATGGAACTAAATTGACAACTTCTATCAAAAATTTTGTGGCTTCTCAGTTATCAATTTCTGGAAGGACCTTTACAACTGAAGCTATTATTTATCATGATGGATCTTCGACCACCTCAGGACATTATACATGCTACTTAAAATCTGAAAATGGATGGAGTTACTGCAATGATTCTCATTTAACTTATAAACAACGTTTGCCTTATGACTCTACAAATTCTTATCTAGTGTTTTTAAAACCAAAGTTTTAGTAAAGGGAATTGGCCTTTGAAGACGGGAATAGTTAATAAAAGTTAGTTAGTTAGTTAGTTAATCTAATATTTGAAATTATTTATCTCATGTAGATACTTTAAGTGGATCTCAAAGTAAAAAATACTGATATATCTGACACAAATTGGCCGTGAGGAAAATGTAAGATATGATGTTGTTAGAAGTTGATGAAATCGAAGTTATAGAGCACAGCAGACTTTTTTTCACCAAAAGGACCTTCACTATCTGCAATCTCATGTAGATACTTTAAGTGGATCTCAAAGTAAAAAATACTGATATATCTGACACAAATTGGCCGTGAGGAAAGTGTAACATATGATGTTGTTAGATCTTTTTTCATAGGAAGTCGATGAAATGGAAGTTATAGAGCACAGCAGACTTTTTTCCACCAAAAGGACCTTCACTATCTGCAATTTGGTCTCACGGAAAAGTAAGTGAATCAAAGATTAGTGTACTTATATGAGATGTATGTTTGAATGGGTTTTTTTAAACACAATCTTTTAGATTGTGTTTTTTTTTTCCCGCTGTTATATGATGAAGACTTTGATCTCACTAATTTAAGTGAAATTCAATATATTCTGAGAACAGCAAAAATAAATAATGTAACATATTGTAGAAGTTATTGTGTAGTTTGCATTGTGTAATTTATATTGTGTTCACATTGTCTTATACTCATTTTCTTTTTCACCCTTATTTACCTCTCTTTACTAATTTACACTCTTTTTTCATTGCTGTTTCTTTAGTGCACTTCATTCACAACTTCTTAATCTAATAGGAACTGTCTGCATTTCCTCTGTTCCTTCCACCACTTTTTATCTTTTTCATATTCTCACAGTACCACTGCTTTAGTTTCCTAACCCTCTCTTTCTTTTTCTCCTTTTTTTTTCTTTCGCATCCATTGTACTGTAGTTCACTTAGTTCTTCCTTTTGTCTTTCTGTGTACTTACTCTCTCACTCCTGTTTTATCCATCGTTCTATACTAACTTCATTCCTTTCATCCCTTCACTCTGTTACTTTACTTCACTCACTCTCAATCATCTTCTATTCCTCTTTTTTATTTATAGTTTCTCAATCAGACTTCTCTCCTTTTCACTCATTTTTCTTTTATTTTCTTATCTTTACTGATTTTGATTTGATATCTTACATTCTTTTAGTATCTTATTTACCTTTAGGAATTTGTTCTCTTTCTATTTCTTTTTCCTTTTTTTTTCTCTTTCTACATTACTTTCTTTCTGTTTTTGTATCCTTCACTATTGCATCATTTCTTAGTAAACTTTTGTAGATTTTTAAACCTCATGAACTGTTGTTTCTATTTTATTATATATTTTTAAGAAATTATAACGTGTTTTTTCTTTTATCTTTCATAGATACAAGTTTGCATTGATTATATGGTAAGTGTGTTTACAAAATCTTTTTTGTTATCACCTTTTGTTTTATTTTCACTATTTTTCTGTCACCCTACCGCACCCCTATTTCCTTACTTTGCTTCCCTCACTTATTCTTTTGTTCCATGTTTACTTCCGACCACATTCAATTTCTTTCAGTACTTCTGCCTATGCACACTCCTTCACTTACCTTTTTTACTGGTTCACTTAGTCCCTTTGTGACAGTCCTTCTTTTACTCTCTCTCTTGTTTGTCTCTATTACTCCCCATGTGTTACCCTTATTCACTTACATGTACCCTCTTTCACCCCTTTTTACTTATATTCACTGATATTTACTTTCCCTCAATCACTGCTATTCTTTTCCTCTGATTCCGTCACTACCTGACATTCCCATACTTAACTGTCCTTCTTTTTACTTTCAACATCCATTTACAATCTCCCTTAACCTCTGCTTTAGTCTTCTTCCTATTTCTTCTTTCTTTTGCTCCCTTATTCATTTTTCTTTTCTCAGTTACTTCCTTTTACACTTTTTATCTGTCTTACTATCTATTACACAGTCCCTCCTTCATTTTTTTTTCTTTTTTTTTGTTAGTGCGCTGACGGTACGCGCACCGGTGCGCGCACCGAAAGCGAAATATAAAAAAAAATATTTTAAATTAAAAATATTATCTCAATATACATTATAGTGTTCATTTTTACAAAAACATACTTTAGCAATTCACTAAAAAACACATAGGTATGAGTCTATATAAAAAGTTAGGAATTAGCATTAAAAAAACCTATGAAATTCACTGAAAAAACCAAAGGTTTCACACCAGTTATAGTTAGGAATTAGCATTTAAAAAACCTATGAAATTCACTGAAAAAACCATAGGTTTCACACCAGTTATAGTTAGGAATTAGCATTTAAAAAACCTATTAAATTCACTGAAAAAACCATAGGTTTCACACCAGTTATAGTTAGCTGGAAATTTTACTGATATAAAACCATTGAAATTCCCACGTTATAGTTAGTCGGACTCACTATAACTTGCGCGTGCAATGCACTGCTGATGACATCACATATTACATCACTCATGACATGGTCAGTGACATCACTCATGACACCATCCTTGTGACATAGTGACAGACCTCCTTTCACTATAATGTAACCCTTGAGACACATATTCAAAAATAGAAACTGAAATTTTTAAAAAAATGGAGATACCTATATCAGTTACAACAAGCAATTCAGTAATTCCACTATCTATATACACATCCACTCATTCACCAATAGTTTTATATAGTCACTCATACATATACTCACTCATCATATGAAGTGATACACCTATACATCCTGTTACACACCGACATTCATCCAAAAGTTACTCACACACATATTCACACGTGCAGATAAACTATTGGACATCCATTTATTTGAATATAGAGTTATACACACACTTCCACCTTACTTCTATTTAAAATTACACATATTTATTCTCTTAAACAATCACTTATAGAAACACATACTTATTTAAACAGGAACTCTTACAATCTCTTACTCTCACATATACTCACTTATATACATCAATATTCATATATACTAGATTAAAACATATGTAGTTACTGATAAAGACACTAGTGAGACAGTCATTCACTCACTAACAAACACATATAGACACTCATCCACCCATACAGTCCTGTACATATGTTGTCTTCAAAACACATACAAACAAAGAGTCAGTCACTCATGCATCTATGTGCTAAGTAATACCCCCACCAAACCATATAGACACTCATACTGATACTAATAATAATATCAAATAACCCATATACATACGCATGTTGCTACTTATCAACACATGTAGCCACTTATACACAAAGTGAAACACTAATATATGTATTTAAATTTTTAAACATAACTCACTAATATTTATTTTTCAGAAAGACACATATTCACTGGATGGTGTCATCAGTGATGTCATGAGTGATGTCACTGACCATGTCATGAGTGATGTAATATGTGATGTCATCAGCAGTGCATTGCACGCGCAAGTTATAGTGAGTCCGACTAACTATAACGTGGGAATTTCAATGGTTTTATATCAGTAAAATTTCCAGCTAACTATAACTGGTGTGAAACCTATGGTTTTTTCAGTGAATATATATATACTTACAAATATTAACAAATCAAATGCTAAATATTAAATACACTAGCAGCCCGCCCCGACGTTGACCGGGTATGAATTGCTTCCGGCCAGTAGTATATTGTCTTGTAGGATTTCGTTTTGATAGCATTTCTTATCTGTGACAGGCCTGTGAAACGCTCTTATTCACTATGCACTGCTGATGCACTTAAGAGTGCACGTTCAGTAGGGTGTGAACTCAAGTTTCCCTACTTTATTTTTCCTTGCAATATTATATAGCGCGAACTCGACAACATGGCATGAGCACAATTTACATTACAGAAGAACACATTCATTTGTGGTAGGCACGGGGTGACAAAGCGATTTGCCTGGAATCACAGGATGTTGAGCTGATGCCGAGATTCGAACGTAGCTCTCCAGCTCTAAAGTTCGCAATTCTAGAACTTGTGGCCGGAGGTGTAACTAAAAGTGTGTGTCGGTGCTGGCCATCTTTGGGAGAGACCTGTGCATTTTTCAAATCGTGGTGAAAAAATATGAGTATGTTGCTGGAGATGTGGGCCGCCGTGCCACCAATGTACTTACTGGGGAGGGTAAACACCCATTATTCCGCAACTTACTTTCCCCATACCATCACTCCGTATACTTTCATTACAAAAGTACCATGACTCCGCAATGCCATTATAACGTATGGCATTACATGTTATATGCTTTTACCACGCATGCATTTACAACGAAATTTGTTGTAAATGCATGAATGCTAAAAGGCATGTTTTTTTAAATGTTTGGATAAGGTAAGTATGGGTATAGGGGTATATGTTTTGGGGTGTTTGGATATTTTAAGAGTTCAGATATAGTTTTGGGTTATGGGGTACAGGGGTAGTTTTAGGGTTTAGGGATAGGTATGGGTTTTGGGGTTCAGGGGTATTTTTAGGGTTCAGGGCTAGGTTTGGGTTTTGAGGAATAGGGGTATTCTTAGGGTTCAGGGGTAGGTTTGGGTTTTGGGGTACAGGGTATTTTAGGGTTCCGGGGTAGGTTTGGGTTTTGGGGTACAGGGTTATTTTTATGGTTCAGGGCTAGGTTTGGGTTTTGGGGTGCAGGGGTATTTTTAGGGTTCAGGGGTAGGTTTTACTTTTATTACGAATTTGTGATAACTTTTTAGAATATACAGGCAACACAGGATGCGAGTTTGGCAGAACTGCTTTAAATGCCAGCATGCTTCCCACTGAGCTGTGTTTCAATTGCTATACATGCTTCACCATATTATTTTTGTCTGCTTTACTGGTAACATTGCTACTTTGGTAATTGCATTGGGCACTTTATATCAGTAGGTTCCGTTTTACCTACAATACTAATTTATTTCCTCTTACAGTACCTCTAACTCAACAAAGGAGGCCCTGTTTATACTTAATCGTACCCCTAACCACACTTCTGATCAAAAAGAAAATCTGTCTCAGTCACCAAATTTTCTGTTGTCCAATTCGCTGCACTCACTTCATAGACAAGATACAATATCTAGTGCACTTTTTACTCTCCAATTTTTTAAAAAAAAGTCTATACTGGCTCTAATGGAAAACTATATGGACAACAAAATGGGAAAACAACTTGAATACAAAAAAAAATCTTCACCAAGAAAACTAGAAAACACAGATAAGGAAACAAAACAAAGAATGGCACCTTCTCCACCAACTAAATCATACTATCCAATAAAGAGTCAAAGATCTACTCAGACCACCAGGGCTGCTGGTAACAAAGACATATTTAAAGTGCCCCTCGATGAAAAAATGTATTCACTCCGGAAATTATTTAAGGAGTCTTCAAGTGAGAACCACATAAAAGAAAGTATTCAATTATTTCCAATCTTTGATCAGAAAAAAAACCAAACCACAACAAGTCATATTCCTGATAAGGAGGCAACAGCTACTTCTAAATCTCCAATTGTATCAGAGACCGGACTGCAGCCAAAACAAAAGGGAAAAAAACATGAAAACAATCGACAAAGGGTGCAAGAAGAAAACAAAAGGAAAACCATCTCAGCAATCCGCAAGGATAATAACATTCCCTCCCATCACGTCACCAGAAAAGGAAACGGAGGATAAGTTTCAACTTTCAAAAACCCCAGAGATGGCCTTAACAAAAGATCAACCACTAAGTGTACATAATTCAAATGCGAAAATACAACATTTAAGTAGGGTCCTAGGGCTAGATTAACCACCCAACAGACACATGACCTGTTAACACTGTAGAAACGAAAGAAATATCTGAGGGTCAAAAAGGAAACTACAATCCTACTGTGAAAACATCAGATAAGGTGCAGTGAAATGAGCAAATGAATATAACTATGTGTCATGCTGCACTCAAATTCTCAAATTTGAAAAAAGTGCCCATCAGCTCCCGCCCGGTACCGCCCTATACATAATTTGGGCTCTCCTTACCCAGAAGAAGGTGCAATATGTCTACCAGTATAGTATTGATAGAAAAACAACTTCAGAAGAATCTAAAGTTGTACTTAGAGGACCGGAGAGTTATTTATTATGGGTAGCTGAATTACAGTGCCAAAAGTAAATTCGTGAAAAAAGTGCAATGTTAAAATTAGGTAATAATTGAGTGGATTAGAGAAATTTTTATTGGGTTCCCTCAATACTCCTAATACTAAAATGTGAGAAAACAAGCAGATTTACCATAATATCTGCCGGCCCAGATGGCTTATCCATCGATCAAATCAAATGCAAACTTGACTTCTGGGCACCCCTGTTATGCAACG
The DNA here is from genome assembly GCF_964263255.1 of Lissotriton vulgaris. Classification (NCBI taxonomy): domain Eukaryota; kingdom Metazoa; phylum Chordata; class Amphibia; order Caudata; family Salamandridae; genus Lissotriton; species Lissotriton vulgaris. The sequence goes on along the minus strand of NW_028243809.1, from coordinate 109,626 downwards.
TATTTAACAACCTAACCACCACTGCTGTACCGAAAACATGGTCTTGCAGCACCATTGTGCCCATATTTAAAAAAGGCAATAGACTGGACCCTGGCTGCTATCGCCCAATATCATTAATTGATAACACTCTAAAAGTTCTAGGCAGGGTTCTCTTTAATAGAATTAGTACTTGGGCAGAAGAACATACCATCCTACACCCCTGCCAGCTAGGGTTCAGGAGTAAAGTGGGCACGGTGGAACAGTGTTTGAACCTTAACCTACTCATGGCCAAATACACCATTGCTAAAAAATCACCCTTATACTTTGCTTTTATGGATTTGAGTTCTGGGTTTGATTTTGTTAATCGTTCTCGTTTATGGTCAGTTTTGTTAACTTATGGTTTAGATGAATCTTTAGTTTATTTTCTGGCATACCTTCATAGCGATTTAAAAGCTTGTGTCCGTATAAATAATGATGGCGAAGTTTCCAATGATATTTTAATTGGTAGGGGGGTCAGACAAGGTTGTGTACTGGCCCCCCTACTTTTTATTTTGTATATTAATGATCTGAGCACCTGTCTGAGCAAATTAGCCAATGATGTTCCGCAAGTCAACGGCAATCCAGTCCCCGCATTGCTCTACGCGGACGATGCGGTCCTCATGTGCCGCACCCCCAATGCCTTGCGAATTTTAATTTCCGGTTTTGTCAACTTTATGGCAGACCTTGGGCTTTGTACCAATTTTAAAAAATCATTCATAATGTCTTGCGGCCCGAAAAGTTATAAAATAAGTCAGATTCAATCAGGGGATGATATTTTAAAATGCACTTGCACTTTCCCATATCTCGGTCTGCTATTCGCTAATACCGGTTCTTGGCAACCACATGTCGCCCTAGGTAGGAACAAAATGAGCAAGGCTATCAACTCATTAACTTCCCTTCGCCAACCCAAACAAGCAGATGTAATTGTGTCACTTCTACAAATCTATAGAACACAATGCCTGCCTGTGGGCACCTATGGCGCCGAGATATGGGGTTATTCCAACAGCACACAGTTACAGTCCGAAGAAAATAGATTTTGCCGGAAGATTTTAGGGGGGGTAATAAGCCCACCAACTCATATTTGTCACAGGGAACTAAACCTCCCTTATATTGAAGATTTCATAAGATCTAGACCCGCACTATTTTGGATAAAAATTTGGTGCAACCCTGCCGCTTCCCTGTCACGTGATATCATCAAGGATTGTTTAAAATGTGAGAAGGCTGACCGTATACCCTGGTTCAGGGCTGTAGAAAATAGTTTATCAAGTGTGGGCCTGGGTCACCTTTTCACATCCCCACAACTGATTGATCAGACACATAAAAACTTAATAAAAAGGGCTTTATACGAAAGTTATCGCAAGGAAAGGCTAAGGCGTGACCTGACAAAACCCTCTATAATTAGATATACCGCCTTTATGGAGCCATGCGAGAAACCATCTGCCCTGCCTCAGAGTTACTTACGCTTAAAACTAGGCAGATGGAACAGGAGCCTGCTATTTCGATTTAGAGATGGAAGCATCATAAATTTACTCTGTTTTCCACTGCGTTTTAACAAATATGTGGAAAGTACAAAATGTCCTTGTAACCACGGTGGCACACAAAGTTTGCTCCATTTCCTTTTCTTTTGTGGTTTTTACAGATTACACACTCTGCACTTTATAATGCCGTACTGCAGAAAAAATGCTCTGACTGATTTTAACCTAGCTTTTACTGATATTTCAATGTTAAAAACTGACGAAGCCATCTTCAGAAGACGGCTGTAATGCCAGAAACCGGTCCCCGGGAGCTTGTTTCCTTCCCAGTGTAAGAATTGGCTTTTGTAGTTTGGTTTGCCCTGTTCCCATCATGCACTGGGACAGGAACAGACTAATTTGCATACAGCCAGGTTCTGAAACTGGGATGGTGCAGTGAGCTAAAAAACGGTGTTGGATCTAGCCCTGATCTCTTGACTGGGTGAGAGCTTTCTGCTTAATTCAGAGACTCTGTCCCTCACCACCCCTTGTTGTAAACATCTTCAGAGTAAGCAGCTTTCTTAAAGCAGCTGTTCGATCACGTGCTTCTCTGCTAATAGACTGAACATTTGCACTATGTGTATTCTTTGCACCTCTGCTTATTTGCACAATGCTATTTTTGCACTAAGAATTGTATTTTTGCACATGTTTAAATTGTATGTGGATATGTGTTTGGATATGTGGGACGGAATCTGTGTTTGATATTAATGATGAATTTTATGTTGTACTTTTATGGATGTTTTTTACAATCCGAATAAAGATCATTTGACTTGACTTGACTTGACATAATGTCTGCCAGTCAGTAGGGTCAACATGTTTCAGCAATTGTGACTCTAAATATGTCACTGCTTTCTTCAGGACCTAGATGTTAATGGCTACTGTACAAAAAGGAAAAATATCACCTATATATTTTTCTCAAATTCGTTCAATCTTCTCCCCTGTGACTAGTGAAGGGAAAGAAAAATGAAAAAAAACACAAATACAAGTGAAAACACAGTAGAATCATAGAAAGGCATACATCATTTGTTTAGCCATGCGTTCTAGATACTCAATTATATCTATAGAGATGGTCACGATATCACCATTATCTCAAAACTAGATTTTTAGCCACCTTACCTAATCAGTAGGAGGAATACCATCAGCCCACCTGGCACTTTTTTTCTTTAACTATTGCATCATGGAATATAGCCAGGAAAGACCCTGGAAAACTAGCATTGATCTTAGAAAACTCACAGTCGATAGTGACCTTGCAAGAGACGTGGGCAATATCATCCTTTGACTAAAAAGACTATATCATGTACGATCTCCCAGCAGAGACAGTGAGAAGGGGCCACCCAAAAGGAGGTCTTGCCATTTTACTGAAGGAAGATATATTTTGGGATCAGGAAGTAGGTAATATGTGTCTGCCAAATATCCAATGTATAAACATTTAGTATAACTGCTGACTCTATGAATGATCTCCTTATCTTTAATGTTTATATCCCCCCCGGACCTGCAAACGACCATCTAATGATCTCAGATTTTACAGAAATTGACTCTGTTATAGATTCCAAAGGATTCTCTTCAGTATTGATAGCGGGGGACTTTAATGGGAAAATTTCTAATACCCTATTCTCTGAATGGAGTACTTAGGCATATGAGGATAAGTTGTCAATTCCATCACCGTTATTCCCTTTAGAGATCAAGGCTGACAAAGGAGGGAAAATGTTAATCACCTCGGTGATGGCCTCAAATGGGCTTATACTAAACAGAAGGATGGAAGGAGATATTCCTGCGGCTTATACCAGAAAGGGACCATCTAGTGCATCCATTCTTGATTATGTAATCTTCAGTCTGGATCTCTGCGGGATGATGCATTCCCTGATCGTTAAAACTGCAAAAGTAAGCGACCATGCAATTTTGTAATTGACAACTGAGATCCTACTACAATTCGTAGATACATGGTCTCTGACACAACAAAATGCAACCAAGAAATCTACTCCAAGAACGGGCGAATAAAGTGGAACTCTTCTGCTATCATTTCTTCAATATTGACTAACGATAGCATAGTCGCCAAGCCGATAACAGCCTATGAGAACACGATTGCCGAGATAGTGGTACCATTGACTGCCCGCACAGTCAGTAGCGGGATGCGTAAGGGTCAATTAGCCCCAAAAACTCAGACAGCAAAACCTCTAAGTTAAAAAAATTGATTAGGCTACAATTTTTTTTAATATTCTGGAACTAGACAGAAAGAGGTTGTAAAGTTGAATAAAGTTGAAAAAAGTGCATCAACGGCAGAAGGAGAAAACTAGGCGTGCACAGACTGATAAAATCAGGGTGGACATTCAAATAGCAGTGAACCAAAAAACAGTAAGGAATTCTGGAGGATCGTAGCAGAAGCAACAGGCACACGGAAAGCTAGTAACTCCTATCCAGTTCCACCATCAGAGTGGGAAAAATATCTCCTTGAGCTCTATACGCCAAATTTTTATGATCTGGCAAATTCAACACAATCCGGCTACAGAAAAGAGGAAAAATTCCCTGATATGACAGCACCATCAGCAAAAGAAATATCACTACATATAAAGGCAGCAAGGTCAACTGAAGCAATATGCACAGATAAAATCCCCATTAACGTTCTTCAAAGCAACCCTGAAGACTGTAGCAAGTTTTTGGCTCCGGTATTCTCCCGCTGTCTTTCCACCGGGAGAATCCAAAAATCATGGCAAGGGAGCATTGTGGTGCCCATCTTGAAAAAAGGATACCGACCACTTCCCAATAACTACCGGCAGATAGTCCTCTTGGAGGCTACAGGGAAGATCTTTGCTAAATGTGTGCTGGAACATCTGAAAGACTGGGCATTTTCTACAGGAGCGATACCAACGACTCAGGCTGGCTTCTGGCCAAAGCACTCTGTGACGGATGACATCGCAGTGTTACAAACAGTCATAGACAAATATGTAGTAATGAAGAAGCAAATGGTTTATTGCGTTTTTGACGATTTTACCTCTGCCTTTGACTGCGTGGACAGACCAACTCTATGGACTAAGCTAGGGAAGCATGGAATGCTGAACAACTTGCTCACCATAATCATGACATTATATTCTGCAATTTGGTATAAAGTACAGCTGGGGGGTGAAAAAGGGTTCACAGGGCCTATTGCTACGAGGACTGGCCTTAAGCAAGGCTGCGTCTTAGCCCCCATTTTATTTTCCTTATATATAAGTGACCTCTCAGAGTGTTCACAAACAATCAATAACGTCCCACCAAAAATAGCCTCCTGCAATAAGCGCATTTTAATGTACGCCGACAATGTAGTAATAATTGATCTTACATCAGTAGGTTCTCAAAGAAATCTTAATGCTCTAGGTAAGTATGCAAAAGACAATTATCTTATAACAAATACCGCTAAAACTAAAGTCCTCCCCTTCAGAGGTAGAAAGCACTACCTACACTATAACTAGAAATTTGATAGGAAACCTCTAGAGGTTGTTAAAGAATATGCTTATCTGGGGAGAATCTTCACCCAGACCTTGCAAAATTCACCCCATTTTGGACACATCAGCCTAAAGGCTGAAGCCCAGGTTGGTGGACTATTGAGATTCTATTCCTCCTCAGCTAATAGACATTTTGCTCCTGTGCTTAAGGTCTACCGCTCAAAGATAACACCAATTTTACTATGTGCTCTGGAATATTTATATATCCTGACTAAGGCATGGCACCAACTGAATGTAAAAGAAGGGACTCTATTGCGTAAATTTTTAAGAGTCAGCCAGTCAGTACCTGTTCAAGCAATTCGCCTTGAGCTAGCTATAGACAGCATGTAAGCAAAAGCCATTATAAATATACTTCGCTGGGCCTATAATCTTTTACATGCAGACCAAGGGACCATAAGGTATGTCCTGAAATTGGAGACTTTTAGAAACTATGCACCCCAGCACACCTTTAATAAGAACTTAAATATTGCACTAACTCAGCCTGGATGCACGATTGCATCCAGGCTGAGTTAAGCTTAAGCTTTATCTATAGAATCTGACTACAAGATTAAGCTATGAGTTAGATTTAGACCACTGTCCTTGGCTAAAACATAATGCATACTTTGCAGATACTCTACAATATAAAACTCCACAACGGTACATTCGCTTTTCATAGGAGCACATGGTCAGGCGTACCATAATTTTAATGAGGCTAGGGATATTACCCTTAAAAACCCTGACTTTTAAGTGGGTGGACAAATCAGATAATTCCACAGAAACTTGTGATGTATGTAATGGTGGATGGCAGGATCTCATACAGGTTTTATTTTTTGTCCAAACTTGATTCTGGTAAAGGCCTGGCGCCGACATATCAAGCCCATATGTTTTAGACATAATCTTAGATCTGCAAGAAGTTTAACCGAGTTTTGTAAATCTCTGCGAGATGAATTTACCTGCTATAATTTATATAAGATTTTTAAAAAAATCTTTAAATTGTTTAAATATTGAATGATACAACTGTTTCATCATTTTTTAATCATGTATTTGCTGGCCTCAGTTGAGGTCTAAATCAAATTCAATAAAATTCTGAAAATTCTGTAATTCTGTAGAAGGAATGACATTTACTATTCCCACTCCAGTCTGTGCAACAGTAGGGACATCGTTGGACTCTGGAGGGTTAAAATGTACCATTCCCACTCTAGTCTGAGTAAAATAACGATATGAAAACAAATAATATAAAATTAAACAAACGGAAAAATAATACTAATATACATATTTCAGCAATTTTAAAAATAAGTATCTAAATCAAAAAATAAAACACTCCAGTCTGCGAAACAGTAGGGAAAGAGATGGACATCGGAGGGTTTACTATTCCCACTCCAGTCTGTGCAACAGAAGAGAAAGCAATTGAATTCAAATGAGTACAATTTACTATTCCCATTCCAGTCTGTGCTACAGTAAGAAAAGCATTGGACTTCGTAGGGGTTGAATTTATTATTCCCACTCCGGTCTGTGCAACAGTAGGGAAAGCGTTGGAGTTCCGAGGGTTGAAGTATACTATTCCCACTCCAGTCTGTACAACAGAAGGAAAAGCCTTAGACTCCGGAGGAGTAATATTTACTATTCCCACTCCAGTCTTTACAACAGTAGGGAAAGCATTGGACTCCTGAGAGGTAAAACTTACTATTCCCACTCCAGTCTGTGCAACAGTATGCAAAGCGTTGGACTCCAGAGGGGTAATATTTACTACTCCGACTCCAGTCTTTTTAACAGTAGGGAAAGTGTTGGACTCTGGAGGGGTAAAACGTACTATTCCCACTCCAGTCTATGCAACAGTAGAGAAGTGGTGGACTTCAGAGGGATTAAATTTACTATTGCCACTCCAGTTTGCAACAGTAGGGAAAACGTTGGACACCAGAGGGGTTAACTTTACTATTCCGACTTAGGTCTATGCAATGGTAGGGAAAGGTTTGGACTTCGGAGGGTTAACATTTACTATTTCCACTTCAGTATGTGCAACAGTGGGGAAAGTGTTGGACACTGGAGGGGTAACATTTTCTATTCTGACTCTAGTCTGTGGAGCAGTAGGGAAAGCGTTGAGCTTCAGAAGAGTAACAATGACTATTTCCACTCTGTGTAAAAGTAGGGAAAGTACTTCACTTCTAACACATAACATATAAGAAACATACCTCTATTATTTTAAAACAAATACAAAACGCTTAATAAGAACTTTATTTTATCAACCAAAAATATATGTATATTGTAGAACTAAAATCGGCCTTCGACTTGATTCCTCGATCTGGCCTCTGGAGTGTCTTGGCTGATCTGGCAATGCCCCCACACATTTTATCCCTTTTATTTCACCCGCATAACAATAATGACACTCATATCCATTGGGGAGGGGATCAGGCCCATCTGACAGAAAAGGTACCAGTTTGCAAAGGTGTCCGCAACAGCTGTGTCCTGGCTCCCACTTTGTTTTCACTTTTCATCAATGATATTGTGTCCTTATTGTCCAAAGGTCGAGCCCACCCTGGTAGTACCACCTTACCAGGGTGGGACGAAGTGGCAAAGGATGAAGCATGTCACATTGCGTGAGTGAGACATCCTCGTCAATTCTTGAATTTGCCAAAACACCTGGGAATGAAGTAGGTAGCAACAGCTGGGATGTCAACACATCTCCTTCTCATGTTTCTCTAAATAGCGTACTGAGTTAAACACTGGAGTAAATTGCAGCTCCCAGGCCCCACGAAAATTAAACAAATACCATACATACTCAACAAATGGAAGCAATAGTGACACACATGCACACTGATGGAGAACTGAAAATAAAAGAAACAACAGTTCCAAGAAAGCAAACAAATTCAGGTGTGAAGAATACAAGTCTACCATTTAGAACAATGTGAGACCGAATTGATTCTGGCTTAGTCAAACACAACAAGCATTGGTAAATGTATTAGGTTTTGCCTAAGTGCTTAATAATGTGTTTTTTGTTGTAAGTTGTAGCTTGCTGAATAGTTGTACAATATAAGTTACAGAGAGTCTATTAAAGTGTTATGAATTATTTATGTACAAAAAGGCAATATATTGTGCTGTTACCAGTGGTATAGTGCGAGTAAGTAATAGTAAAATTTTGAAAAATTAAATGAAAGTGGGAAATAATAGACTTAATTGATGTATTAGCATATTGTGTGTTTAGAGGAATTCTGACAACTTTTGGGCACAGTGCCACTGCACCTGCTGCATCATTCAAATCATGACCTTATTGCCAATAAGGTAGTTGCCCTTGCGACTGCCTGTTTAGTAGTAAAATTGTGCAATATTTGGTGTTTGAGGGGGTCCTAGAGCGTTGGCCCCTGGCTGCAATGCACCTGCTACACCATTGAAATCAGAACCCAAGTACCTGTAAGTTAACTGCACTTGTGACTGCTTATTAAGTTGTTAAATATAGCAATATTTGGTGTTTAGAGGAGTTCTGACAACTTTTGGCCCTGGTCCCACTACATCTGCAGCACAATTGACTCACTGCCCTAGTGCCTGCTAAATAAATGCACTTGTTACTGCCTGTTTAGTAATAATATTTTGCAATATTCTGCGTTTAGTGGGATCCCTATAGCTTTTGGCCTTGGTGTCACTGCACCTGCTGCAGCATTCAAATCATGACCCTATTGCCTGCTAGATAAATGTACCTTTGACTGTCTTGTTCAGTAGTAAAATGTTGCAATAATCTGGGTTTAGTGGGGTCCCTACAGCTTTTAGCCCCAGTGCCACTGCACCTGCTGCACCATTCAAATCAAGTCTGTTTTACTGCAATGTAACTGCAATTGTGTCTGCCTGTTTAGTAGTACAATATAGCAATATTAGGTGTTTTGAGGAGTTCTGACAACTTTTGAGCCCAGTGCCACTGCACCTGCTGCACCATTCAAATCATGACCCTGTCGTCTGCAAGGTAACTGCACTGGAGACAGACCTTTCAAATCAGAATGTAAACCTCTGGTACGCGGAGTCCCACAGGGCTCAGCGTTAAGTCCTTTGTTCTTCAACGTTTACCTAGCCCCGTTGGCCAAGGTAGTAGAGGCATGCGGAGTCAGAGTGATCTCTTATGCTGATGACACTCAGCTGATATTTTCTTTTAGCGATCACTCTGACTCCAGCCTCTCCAGTTTACGCCACTGTCTTGGCGAAATCTGTTCTTGGATGTCCACGAACCACCTGCGACTTAACACCGATAAGACGGAGGTTTTGTTTTTCAATCAAAAAATGACCATCCCACCTTCATTATGGTGGCCAACGATACTCAACCCCCCCCCTACCCCGGTTCACTCTGCCCGTAATCTGGGGTTTATATTTGATGATACGCTATCCTGCAGCTCTCAAATCAATAAGGTCACTTCGGTCTGCTTTGGTAAATTAAAAATGATGAGGAAGATCTTTCCATTTTTGCCAATTGAGGCACGCAGAACTGTCACCCAGGCCTTAATTACCTCCCACCTGGATTATGCCAACAGTTTATATGCGGGGGCCCCTCTATACCAAATTGAACGTCTCCAGGTGGTTCAGAACGCTGCAGCAAGATTGATTGGCAATATCCCTTACAGACATCCTATCTCAGCGTTTCGTAAAGAGCTTCATTGGCTGCCTATAGCCAACCGTATTAAGTTCAAAACGCTCATCCGCGCCTTTCGAGCTTTGAATGGAACTGGCCCAGATTATTTAAGAAAGAGACTGAGATTGTCCCACTCGGTTAGGGATCTTCGTTCCAACAATCTGCGCCTCATGTTTGTGCCAAGATTCCGTCGGACAAGAATGGGTGGTAGAGCTTTTGCTGTTCTTGCAGCCAAATATTGGAACAGTTTACCGATTGATCTTAGATTTGCCCCATCTGAAGCGCTATTCCGCAGACGCCTGAAGACTTGGTTATTTTCATCTATCTAGATTACTTCTTCTTCTCCTGCTGACAGTTTTAGCGCCGGGACACCCCCGTTGGGGGTAGCCGTGCGCTTTACAAAATCCGTAAATAAATAAATAAATAAATAAATATCTACTAGTAAAATATAGCAATATTAGGTGTATAGAGGGATGCCTATAGCTTTTGGTCCTGGTGCTACTGCACCTGCTGCAGCATTCAAATCATGACCATATTGCCTGCCAGAGAAATGCACTTGTGACTGTCTTGTTTAGTAGTAACATTTAGCAAAAATCTGGGTTTAGTGGGGTCCCAAGAGCTTTCAGCCCCATTGCCAGTGCATGTGCTGCACCATTCAAATCAAGTCAATTTTACCTGCAAGGTAACTGCAATTGTGACTGCCTGTCAAATACAGCAATATTATGTGTTTAGAGGAGTTCTGACAACCTTTGTGCCCGTTGCTACTGCACCTGCTACACTATTGAAATCATGACCCTGGTGCCTGCAAGATACCTGCACTTGTAACTGCCTGTTTAGTAGCAAAATAGAGCAATGTTTGTTGTTTAGTAGAGTTCTGACAACTTTTGACCCCAGTGCCACTGCACCTACTGCATCATTTAAATCAAGCCCCTTTCAACTGCAAGGTAACTGCAATTTTGACTTCCTGTTTAGTACTAAAATATAACAATATTAGGTGTTTAGAGGATATCTGACAACGTTTTAGCCCGGTGCCACTGCACCTGCTGCACCATTCAAATCCTAACCCTGTTGTCTGCAAGGTAACTGCACTTGTGACTGCCTATTTAGTAGTAAAACATAGCAATTGTAGGTGTTGAGTAGGGTGCCTAGAGCTTTTGGTCCTGGTGTCACTGCACCTGCTGCACCATTGAAATCATGACCGTAGTGTCTGCAAGGTAACTGCACTTGTGACTGCCTGCTTAGTTTTACATTTTAGCAATAATCAGGGATTAGTGAGATCCCTAGAGCTTTTGGCCTTGGTGCACTGCACCTGCTGCACCATTCAAATCAAGTCCATTTTAAGTGCAAGGTGAAAGAAATGGTGACTGCCTGTTTAGTAGTCAAATACAGCAATATTATATGTTAAGGGAGTTCGGACAACTTTTGGGTCTGGTGCACTGTTGAAATCATAAGCCTATTGTCTGCAAGGTAACTGCACTTGTGGCTGCCTGTTTAGTAGTAAAATATAGCATAGCTCTTGTGCATAAACTTTATTTTAAAGTGCAATGTTTAGTACAACATTTAGAGTTTGATTAAAATGACCAAATGGATTAGGTTGCAAAAATCAATCCGATAATGCCTACAAAGTGCAAATAAAGGTACTGAGGCATGAATAGGAAAAGTCACTAACATTCTAAGGCTAAAGTATCTGCTTTACACAACTAAGTAATAAAAAGCAAGCATTCCAGCATACTGTTAGAAGCGTATGCATTTTCTGTGGAAAGAGATCTTATCTTGATAGTGGATGGGGCTTAAAAAGGATGAACAGCTTTAGTAGAAGTTTCATACATGCGTGAAGCTAGGGTAAGTTAACCAAAAAAAGGTTCCACACCAAAGAGAATGAACACAGTAATTCGGCTTTGGGAACTGATAAGATCCCCCTTTTAAGATATATTAAATACAAGAGATTTCACAAACACAGCACAAGCGCTGTGCAGGGGGAACCTAAAAATAGGGAGGAAATTCATTGAATCAAGAGCAGAGAAGTGAAAGAGAAAACAAAATCTTCCAAATACACGAAAGGTGCTGACTCCCTGCCCAGGCTTTCTATATTGGAAGCAACAGGGCTGCCATCAAATAGTTAGAGCTGTCTGTAGTTGGCACCTAAAAACATTCCATTGTTATTGGACAAACTCCTCTAACAAGCATTGGCAAAGCCAATACGTCTAGTTGCACGATTATAACAAAAAAGTGTTGGTGTGCTGAAGAAGAAGATATATAGTTTGTGTTTACTGAAGTTTATGATGATGTTAGGTAGATGCTTGCAAGAGATGGTATGATTAAAGAGCTTATGCGTTAATATGCAAGGAATTGAAGCAGTGTCTTGCCATTTATTGTGGCAAAAGGCATTTCATCATTTGAACCGTGGCAATGCTTTTCAAAGATCGTCCCATCATTTAGAGCATTTGAGCAACGGATGAGCTGGTGCCGAGATTTCTGTTTATAAATCAGGCGGATCTGTGCCCTAGAGGGGACAATATCGCTCTGCCTGATTACAGGTTTAGCCGGGTGCTGGAGCACACTCCGTGAATCCCAATGACTTTCAGGGTTTAATTTACTCCTGTTGATAGCAAGAGGAAAAATATGCTCAGAAATGGGCCAAGAATAGGGGAAAACATTGGAACTGGCACGTCCATCTGGAGCTCAAAATTATAATACCCAGTAATTGGGAGAAATTCCACCTGAATCATTAAATCTGATCTAGGTGTCTACCCTCTAGTTACCAGACATCTCGGACCGAGGCACTAGGTAGAGTCTAGGGTGCCCAGCTGAAAGAGTAATGAGAAGATTGGGAAAGGAAGGTGGTCCTTAGCTGGTTCCAGTGTAAATAGAGTAGTTTAATGCAACACACACAACCAGTTTCTTCCAAACCACCTTGAAAATATGATATGCTCCTGTGGACTGTTTCGCAAGCCATAAGAAAATGCATTATTCTAGAGACCCTGCAGATACTATCTGCACTGTTTATTGATAGTTTCTTTTTCAAAGACTGCATGTTGACAATTGCACCTATTTGTAGGGCATGCATGTGCAGTATGCAAATGAGTGATGCACCAGAACAGAACAACACAAACCTGCAAATGAGATGGAGCTGTGATAGTTGGAGTACTTGTAATCTATCTGTCTGTCTGTCTGTCTGTCTGTCTACCTACCTACCTACCTACCTACCTACCTACCTACCTACCTACCGATCTATCTATCTATCTATCTGCCTGCCTGCCTGCCTGCCTGTCTTTCTGTATGTCTATCTATCCAAACACACGCATGGTCTAGAGATTAAAGTTCAAGCTCTCTTTGGAAAACCCCAAACGACGCTTCATGCATGTTAACAGGTTCGCCCTTCTTCTGACTGATGGGGGAGGGTAATAATCTAATTTTGCGTGCGAGCCTTGTGTAGCAGAGTGCATGTTAACCTGGTTAGTGGGGTCACCCGCATTTATTTCATCTCTAATGGTTCTCATTTATGTGTTTGGAGCTAAGCAGCAGCTGGTGTTATCCCCAGAGTGCCTTGGCCCCTGCAAACGCATTAAAGGTGCCCATGTGTTTTCCCCAGGGATGCATCACGAGCCAAAATAGACCTAAGATTCTATGCACAGTTTTTTTTAAGTACCCTTATCCCAAGATGCTACACATTAGTGTACATTCAATTACCTGTTATTTACAATTAGACTTATTGGTGTTACTCGCTGGCGATTTGTACCACCTGCTGCTATGTCAGGGGGTCAAACTACTGTCAAACGCTCTGAAGATAAAGCTATTAGTTCATTTGTATTTGTTAAGGAAGTTTTACGGCTGTTCTATTAGATGTGCGTCTGCTTGTGTGTGTGTATGTGTGTACATCAGAACGAACAGCTTTCTCCTACAAAACACACTAAGCACTTTGTCACATTCCTAATTACAAGGGCACGTGGGGGGGGGGGCTGCTTGTCGATTTTCTGATAACCGGGGAAGTAGGGGTATGAGAGAGACAGAGTGCCATGCTTGTTCTCTTGATACTCTGGGGTCCATTAGGATGGCGGGTGGATTTTCTCCGCCCGCCACCCTAACGGAGAGCGGGACCGCCCGCCATAAGGGCGGGGGTCCCGTTATGGGTATTAGGATGTGCTCGCCACAGTGGCGGGCACATCCCATATGTTTTACATTGTGGCGGGCGGTGCTCTCTGCACCGCCCGCCACAATGCAAAACATAAGTTGCAGCATTCAGACATGCAAAGCGGCAGGCCCCGCGCGGTGCCTGCCGCTTAGCATATGTACATGTGGGAAACATCCATTACAACGCAACTTTTACCACGCAGTGCCTTTACGACGCAACTTTTACAATGCAAACCATTACAACGCATTGCGCTGGGGGACACTCTAGGATAGGGAATAGGTTTAATTTACTATCCAACAGCTTCCCTACTATCCACGGGGACTGGAGTTGGAATAGTAAATTAAACTATTCACTATCCAGCGCCCCAAAGCACTATGCTCTGTAAAGGCATGCGTTGTAAAAACCGTGTTGTAAAGGCATGTGTGGTAAAAGCATGCGTTGTAACGTCATACATCCGTACATGTGGGGGTTTCCATAGGTACCCCCCCATGTGCCCCCCCAACAGTTGCACCAACCTGGGGGCCCTGCAGGGGGCCCCCGCAGCAATCACCGCATGCTTTTCCGTTGCGGCATTGCCGCCGCGGAAAGGCCCACACATTTTGCCATTGTAATATGGCTGGCGGTGTCCATTGGACACCGCCACCATATACATCTATTACCGCCGCGGTCGCAAGTCGACCGTGGCGGTAAAGTGGTGGAGGGTCTTTCCGTCTGCCGCTGTCCCCTCCGCCATCCTAATCTGGCGGAGGGGTAAACAAAAGTGGAGGCAATCCGCCCGATATCCTGGGAGCCCTATGTTTGAGTATCACACCAGTGTTAATGGAGTTGGGGTGAATAGACCCTGACACTGCCTGCTTAAGTGGTGAAAGGGTGATGAGCCAGCAGCAACCTGGTCCCCCCAGGTCAGGTCTGAGTTGCCTCAGCAGCTTCGTTCTCCCTGGAACTGAGCTGCCTCAGCAGCCTGGTCCCATCAGGTCTAAGTTGCTAGGTCATCCAAGGTCTGAGTTGCCTTAGCAGCTCCCTGGGCCTGAGTTGCCTCCGCACCTGGTCCCACCAGGTCTAAGTTGCCAGAGTAGTCTGGTCCCCCCGGTCTGAGTTGCCTGAGTAGCCTGGTTCTCTCTGGGTCTGAGTTGACTCAGTATCCTGGTCCTCCCTGGATCTGGGTTGCCTCAGCAGCCTAGTCCCTTCAGGTCTGAGTTGACTCAGCAGCCTGGTCCTCCCAGGATCTGAGTTGCCTCAGCAGCCTGGTCCCCTCGGGTCTGAGTTGACTCAGCAGCCTGGTCCCCTCAGGTCTGAGTTGCTTCAGCAGCCTGGTCCCCCCAGGTCTGAGTTGCTTCAGCAGTCTGATCCCCCCAGGTCTGAGTTACCTCAGCAGTCTGGCCCCCCAGGTCTGAGTTGCCTCAGCAGCCTGGTCCCCTCATGTCTGAGTTTCCTCAGCAGTCTGCCCCCCCCCCCCCGGGTCTGAGTTGCCTCAGCAGTCTGGTCCCCCCAGGTCTGAGTTGACTCAGCAGCCTGGTCCTCCCTGGATCTAATTTGCCTCAGCAGCCTGCCCCCCTCAGATATGCGTTCATCAGCAGCCTGGTCCTGCCTGGATCTGAGTTGCCTCAGCAGCCCGGTTCCGTCAGGTCTGAGTTGCCTCAGCAGCCTTGAACTCCCTGGATCTGAGTTGCCTCAGCAGTCTGGTCCCCTCAGGTCTGAGTTGCCTCAGCAGTCTGACCCCCCAGGTCTGAGTTGCCTCAGCAGCCTTAGACTCCCTGGATCTGAGTTGCCTCAGCAGTCTGGTCCCACCAGGTCTGAGTTACCTCAGCAGTCCGGTCCCCCAGGTCTGAGTTTCCTCAGCAAAACAAACAAGGTGATGGACGGAATGTTGCACAATGGCAAAACATTCACACCCAGTCACAGATCTGGATTTAATCCATCGTTATTTTGCTCACCAAGCCACCCCAGTTCAGACATGGCCATATGCAAATCAGTCTTGGCCCTGTGCCTCATGGGAACAGTCCAGCCCGAACTACCAAGCCATGTCTTTCCTGGGCCGGAATCAAGCATGCTAGGACTGGTTTCTGGCTATCAGCCGTCTTCAGCCAGGATAGCTTGACTCCAGTAGCGTAGTGAGCAAGGGACCCACGTCTGGGCATACCGTTCACACATAGGGCGAACAGCAAAACAAACAAGGTTATGGATGGAATGTTGCACAATGGCAAAACATTCACCCCCAGTCACAGATCTGGGTTTAATCCATCGTTATTTTGCTCACCAAGCCACTCCCTTTTGTACCGCTTTGTTCGCCATAAGGGGTCAGGGTATGCTCAGACGTGAGTCCCTTGCTCACTTTGCCACTGGATTCAAGCAAGCCTGGCTGAAGACAGCTGTAATGCCAGAAACCGGTCCTAGGAAGCTTGTTTTGTTTTCCAGGGAAAGGCGTGGCTTGGCAGTTCGGGCTGGACTGTTTCCATGAGGCACAGGGTCAGACTGATATGCATATGGCCATGTCTGAACTGGGGAGGCAGAGTGGGCTAAAGAATGGTGATGGATTAAACCCAGATCTGTTGACTGGGTGTGAGTGTTTGATTGGTTCAGATGCTCCGTCCATCACTACCCCCTCTTTTGTACCGCTGAGTTGCCTCAGCAGCCTGGTCTCCTCAGGTCTGAGTTGCCTCAGCAGTCTGCATCCCCCCCAGGTCTGAGTTGCCTCAGCAGCCTTAAACTCTTTGGATCTGAGTTGCCTCAGCAGTCTGGTCCCCCCAGGTCTGAGTTGATTCAGCAGCCTGGTCCCCCCTGGTCTGAGTTGACTCCCCAGCCTGGTCCTCCCTGGGTCTGAGTTGACTCAGCAGCCTGGTCCTCCCTGGATGTGAGTTGCCTGAGCAGCCTGGTCCCCCCAGGTCTGAGTTGCATCAGCAGCCTGATCCCCCCAGGTCTGAAATGCTTCAGCAGCCTGGTCCCCCCAGGTCTGAGTCTCCCGAGCAGCCTGACCTCCCTAGCTCTGAGTTGCTTCAGCAGTCTGGTCCCCCCAGGTCTGAGTTGCTTCAGCAGTCTGGTCCCCCCAGGTCTGAGTTGCCTCAGCAGCCTTGAACTCCCTGGATCTGAGTTGCCTCAGCAGTCTGGTCCCGCCAGGTCTGAGTTGCCTCAGCAGCCTGGTCCCACCAGGTCTAAGTTGCCAGAGTAGTCTGGTACCCCCTGGTCTGAGTTGCCTGAGTAACCTGGTTCTCTCTGGGTCTGAGTTGACTCAGTATCCTGGTCCTCCCTGGATCTGAGTTGCCTCAGCAATCTGGTCCTCCCTGGATCTGAGTTACCGCAGCAGTCTGGTCCTCCCAGGTCTGAGTTACCGGAGCAGTCTGTTCCCCCCAGGTCTGAGTTGCCTCAGCAGCCTGGTCCCCTCAGGTCTGAGTTGCCTCAGCAGTCTGGCACCCCAGGTCTGAGTTGCCTCAGCAGCCTGACACTCCATGGATCTGAGTTGCCTCAGCAGTCTGCTCCCCCCAGATCTGAGTTGCCTCAGCAGCCTGGTCCCCTCAGGTCTGAGTTGCCTCAGCAGTCTGCCCCCCCCCCAGGTCTGAGTTGCCTCAGCAGACTTAAACTCCCTGGATCTGAGTTGCTTCAGCAGTCTGGTCCCCCCCAGGTCTGAGTTGATTCAGCAGCCTGGTCCCCCCAGGTCTGAGATGCCTCAACAGCCTGGTCCTCTCTGGATCTGAGTTGCCTCAGCAGACTTAAACTCCCTGGATCTGAGTTGCTTCAGCAGTCTGGTCCCCCCAGGTCTGAGTTGATTCAGCAGCCTGATCCCCCCAAGGTCTGAGTTGCTTCAGAGGCCTGGTCCCCCCAGGTCTGAGCCCCCTGAGCAACCTGGCCTCCCCAGGTCTGAGTTGCTTCAGCAGCCTGGTCCTCCCTGGATGTGAGTTGCCTGAGCAGCCTGGTCCCCCCAGGTCTGATTTGCCTCATCAGCCTGGTCCCACCTGGATCTGAGTTGCCTCAGCAGCCTGGTCCCCTCAGGTCTGTGTCTCCTGAGCAGCCTGGCCTCCCCAGGACTGAGTTGCTTCATCAGTCTGGTCCTCCCAGGTCTGAGTTGCCTCAGCAGTCTGGTCCCCACCGGGTCTGAGTTGCCCAGCAGCCTTGAACTCCCTGGATCTGAGTTGCCTCAGCTGTCTGGTCCCCCCAGGTCTGAGTTGCCTCAGCAGCCTGGTCCCCTCAGGTCTGAGTTGCCTCAGCAGTCTGGTCCCCCCAAGTCTGAGTTGCCTGAGCAGCCTGGTCCTCCATGGATCTGAGTTGCCTCAGCAGCCTGGTCCCCTCAGGTCTGAGTCTCCAGAGCAGCCTGGCCTCCCCAGGTCTGAGTTGCTTCAGCGACCTGGTCCCCCCAGGTATGAGTTCCCCGAGCAGCCTGGTCCCCTGAGGTCTAAGTTGCCTGAACAGCCTGGTCTCCCCAGGTATGAGTTGCCTGAACAGCCTGGTCCCCCCAGGTCTGAGTTGCTTCAGCAGCCTGGTCCCCCAAGGTTTGAGTTGCTTCTGCAGCCTGGTCCCCCCAGGTTTGAATTTCCTCAGCAGTCTGGTCCCCCTAGGTCTGAGTTGCCTCAGCAGCCTGGTCCCCCCCCAGGTCAGAGTTGCCTCACCTGCCTGGTCCCCCCAGGTCTGAATTTCCTGAGCCGTCTGGCCCCCCCAGGTCTGAGTTGCCTCAGCAGCCTGGTCCCCCAGGTCTGAGTTGCCTCAGCAGCCTGGTCCCCCCCAGGTCAGAGTTGCCTCACCTGCCTGGTCCCCCCAGGTCTGAATTTCCTGAGCCGTCTGCCCCCCCCAGGTCTGAGTTGCCTCAGCAGCCTGGTCCCCCCAGGTCTGAGTTGCCTTGACAGCCTGGTCCCCCCAGGCCTGAGTTGCCTAGGCAGCCTGGTCCCACCAGGTCTGAGTTGCCTCAGCAGTCTGTTCCACCCAGGTCTGATTTGCCTTGACAGCCTGATCCCCCCAGGCCTGAGTTACCTCAGCAGTCTGGTCCCCCCAGGTCTGAGTTGCCTCGGCTGCTTAGTCCAACCAGGTCTGAGTTGCCTCAGCAGACTGGTCCCTGGATGTGAGTTGCTGAGCAGCCTGCCCCACCCAGGTCTGAGTTGCTGAGCAGCCTGGCCTCCCCAGGTCTGAGTTGCCGCAACAGCCTGATCCCCTCAGGTCTGAGTTGCCTCACCATCCTGGGCCTCCCTGGATGTGAGTTGCTGAGCAGCCTGGCCTCCCCAGGTCTGAGTTGCCTCACCAACCAGCCTGGTCCTCCCTGGATGTGAGTTGCCCAAGGAATGTCAGCAGAATCTCTGGTGACGGCGGCTGCTTTGAGAGTCTCAGTAGCTCAGCAGTTTTGAGAGCAACTTGGAGCGGTGCTTGTATCCCAGCAGTGTGATGTCCTGCAAGGTCAAAGGCAACCCATACAGAGTCTTGGCACGTGAAATTGTCAGGAGAGACCAGGTAGGCATCTTTGGAATCCTGTCTGGCATTTCTTGGTGACAGCAGCTTCTCGTGCCTGCCATGCATAGGCAGATTTCTTTCCATAAGTTCTACAAAAGCGTGGTGTCCAGGGCCCGTGCTTCAGAAACCTTGCAGATGTCCAAAATAAATTGCAAATCCAATGCACTTACATTTGTGAAAACTTGGAGTAAACGGAATTCACACAACTTTGCTGCTTTCAAAGCCCGATGTTGATAAAGTGTATGTCCTCCACTTTTCATATGTGTAATATGGCGCTGTGTGGTAAAATCTTTTCCGTTCTGTACTACACATGCAGCAAAACTGCACACATTAGCCTGGCCTGAATTTTGCACCAGCGCAATCTTTCTGTGAAATGGCTTCAGGACGCCCATTCGGATCACTTCACTGTGACCTTTGCTGTCCTTGGGCCTCCTTGTCCGGCACTCTGTACAAGAGATTTGAATGAGCTCAGAATCAGTCCCTTCCATGAAGTTTATGTGCTACACTCATCACTTCATCAGCGCTCGTGTACACAAGGAGACAGAAACATCTGGCAATAGGGAACAGGGCGAGCGAGCACGTATTAGATGTAAAATGTGAAATAAGAAGCAAAGGCAGAAAAGTAGAGAAAAAAGATTAAAATAAACGGCACTACAGGAAGCAGCTCTGACTGTATCATAGAGAGATGCAAGATACTGTTAGAAAATGTCCTTTTTTGCGCGATCAGCCCCATTTTTTGCAAAATGATATTGCTGAGTGTTAGACTGCACAATGGGGCGCTGCCGTCCAGTGCCCCGTGTATTTGCCGTAAAAAGCGGCAGCCGGCTCAGGTAAGGGCAGTGGGGCTGAGAGGGGGGAAGACGACAGACGATGGAATGGGATTAATTAAATAAATAAATAATACCTATTCCATCCGTCGACCCCCCCACACACTCCCTCCAATAATTGCTTGCCTACAGGAGAGAGTATGTTCTGTGCATTAAAAGGTCTGTGTTGTAACTCTCTCCGATTCAGGACCATAACAAAGGCCCCCTCAGACCCCACAGTGTGGGGGGTCTCGAGCTCCAGGGGACCCCCTCAGGACATCACCCCGGCCTGAGAGCTCCTGATTGAGTCCGGAAGGGGGTGCCTCCCTCTACCTTCCAGGGGGCCCCCTCAAGTTTCTTTATGCCACTGATCGGCATGAGAGGTTGGCACATGTAGGCAAGTCGGATCAGATCTTCTTTGGCTGCAGCACATAGCCTGCAGTTAATACTCTCCATTTCCTTGAACTGTGATGAAATCTGATTAAGTGAAGGAAGGTTGCCAAACTGGAGGTTCATAAATTTCTGTTTTATGAAGAGTGAGAAACCAATCCCACAGTATGGTTGGGGGTTTAGAGTGCAATAATTGTTCATAAGCATCCATGCTTATTTTCGTTTGGACAGTGCTGCCTTATCCTCTGCCAATAAAGTTCTTTTGATAATATTGCTCACTGTTTTACTAATGAAAAAGTAATGCATCCCGCAAGGGTTTAATCTGAAGAGTTTGCAAAGACCTTTCCACCAGTGGCGTAGCAAGTGGGGGGTTGTCCGCCCTAGGCGGCACCAGTTTTGGTTGCGGTGGCCTCTCCCCTCTTACCTGCAGCCATCACAGGGTGGCAAATGCATGAATTGCCAGCACCACCCTCCCCTTCGCTCTTACATGTGCCTGCCGCGGGGCGCAAACGCAGTGACCGTCACGGGCAGCCAAAGGTCTAGCTCCGCCAATGCTTTCCAGATACCTCCTTGCAGGGAAATTTTCTGAAACATTTTCGATTTCTGCCACAAGATCTATTTTCCCCATTGCCTGGGATGCCTCTAATTCTGCTGGAATACTTATCTGCTAGTGGAGACCACTGCCTGTCCCCTGTCTATGGGGAAGATCTCTCCCCATTCCCAAAGTGAGGTATGCTATCTTAAGGATTCTACTAGTTGACTCCATGCTGTGTCTCCTCCTAGTTACACCACGGGCCGGATCCACAACAAACTGGAAAACGCCTTTTCCTTTCAGTGGACCCAAATGCTCTCTTCTCTACACAGCAACTCTCTTCTTTACGTCTCCACCTCTAAGGATGCCATGTCAATTCAGGGTTCATTCACACAGAGTAACCCAGCCTTTCAGCTTCCTTACTCTCCTACTCCCGCCCATGTGTCAAAGCGGCGGGTATGTCTGGACATGATAATGCAGCCAACGCTTCTCACAGGAATCGGAGGAGGAGTTCCTGACCCTGATGATGGCAGGAGAGGTGAATTATTTGGCGTGGTGGGGTGATGGAAGTGGCACCATTATTATGAGTAGTTATGAGGGAACTTGAGTGCACATGCTACTGGACAATGTTGGGGGAATCCGGAGACACGGCCTGGAGGAGGTTTGAGGTGAACGAGGGCGATAGGCCCTCCTCTGTTCTTCAGTTCTCCACCATTACTGACCATCCTTTTCGTGTAGCTACTGCCTTTATTGTTCTAAAGTCCACCCAGCACATCTTGTCTGTTTGGGACTGTTCCCCAGAATGTGTAACCATGACTGGGCTGAATGCTCTGACTGTCAAACTGGGGGCTCTCTACGATACTCTCGGGGACCCCAATATGGATTATATTGAAAAAATAGCAAACACTACACTCTGGACAAGTAGTAGACAACCATTTCCTCCTTATTGAGCAAAAAAGTCCATTTGCACATTCACTTATACACATAAAACAACACAATGATCCTCTTAAATCTAACTCATTGTATTTCTACACTAACGCACACAGACCACTGCAACACTAAACACTGAAGAAACTCTTTCTTAACCAGACATCGCTAAAAGATAACATACAGCACACACAACTGACAGCTGCTCCAATTCTGCATGAAAGGGCACAGAGAATAACACATCGCTACAGAGCCTTAGTAATGCCAATAGTGAGAAATTGGGTTAATTCGTTGTGATGGGGTTTAGTCCTTCAAATGAAATAGGTCCACAATTGTCTCCTTACTGGGAACCAAGTACCCCATTGTAGCATTTAGTCTCTCAGGATAGCGAAGCAGAGCAGCCGAAGCCTACTCGGGGGAGGTGATGTGGGCTAGTAATCCAGCACCACTGGTCCTAGGGACGCTCATGTAGTTCTGGAGGTCAGCTGGTGTCAAATTCATTAGTCCTCTTGTAGGGCATCAGAGGGCTCCTCTTCCCATGTGGCCATTTTCTTCACTGTCATCACCTCCCAGGTCCAGGATCTTTTTACTTGTCTCTCCCTTGTGCAAGGGTTTATAAGGAGAGGTGGAAAGTTCAATATCACTCCCCGTAAGAGAGATGGGAGGTGAATCCTCAAGTATGTCCTCCTAGCTAAATGATCAACACAAAAAAATAGTCAGAATTTTGTAGTCACTACTGTTGAATTGCAGTTCGGACTTAGGAAGATAGGGTCATCAACAGACTCAACTGAGGAAAAATGCCCTGGGAGTTCTTATAAATCTTTTTTCAGGACAAATAGTCATGTTCTGTTTGAAGCTAATATAATTAAAAATACCCAGGGGTATGCCCAAATGTTTCCTTTATTACCGTTTACCCCTGGTATCGTTAAAATGGACATATGATGAAATACCATTATTCACCTCGTCTTGAATTAATTAGTGAACAACATGTTTTGACCTATAGCAAAAAGCCTAAAAGGTCTAAGGTCTTCTTCAGTGTATAAGGACTCCCTAGCTATTGTATACACTCAAACCGTACAAAAGAAAAGGAATTATTAAATCCCTACCGGTCTCTCACTTGGATTGGCTTGGACCTAGAGGAAAATAACAAAACATCAGAGGGACAGTGGTAACTATGAGTGACCCCATTATCCTACTAACAACATCCACTACACTACAGAATTTAGGAAAGTGCCAGTAATATATCTCAATTTTGCATCAAACAATAATCAATATAAAAGGTACTCCAATTAACATAACCATGCTCTAAAAATTTGACAATCACAAGAAGTAGCATTTATTTGAGACATACAGGTCAGATGTCTAAACACATCAAAATTCACACTTACCGTTGCCATCATATTAAACTGCAGGCATAGTGGTTCAGTGTGGAGGACGTTCCTTTATAGTCACACACTAACAATGGGGATTATTTAAAAAAAGAAAAAATAGTAATAGAGCACAACCAATAATAATGCAGCATTTTTGGGGGGGATGTAACTGAAAGCCTGGCCTGAATATAGATTACTTTGATTCTGTAAAACCCCATGATCATGCGGGGAAACATATATACACTATTAGTTAGAATAGTTTTAACGGATCAAAAAAACGGGAAACATATAGATTACCCATATGTCCCTAGAAGAACGGTAAGAAAGGTAATGGAAACTTTTATCAGCCTCAATTGCATTGGTGTAATCAGAACACAGTTGACACACTGATAGCTACCCAAAAGGAACTAAGGGCCCGATGTAGGTAAATTGGTTTTTCCGATTTCAAAATACCGAGGCGCACCGAATCGGTATACTGAAATCGGAAAACGAGATGTAGGAAAAAAAAACCGAAAAAATACCGATTCGTTCGTCATCGGTATTGTGATTCGATACGTACCGAATCGGCACGGACCGAATTGGAATGTACCGAATCGGCTACCACCGATTCGGAAATTGCCGAATCGGCAAATACCGATTCGGCAATTACCGATTCGGAGGTCGAAATACACACCCATGGCCAAAATGCCCATAGGAATGCATTGAACAATCCGATTCGGCAAAACCCGATTCGTTTGAATCCGAATCGGTAAAATCCGATTCGGTAAAATCCGAAACAGCCAATGAGGTGGATCCACCCTCCCCCACCCAAGCAGGGAGTGGCTACCCAGGCAGGTGCAGCTCATTAAGAACTTTCTGGAGAGGGAGCCTGAGCTGAACACTCACAGTGAGCAGCAGTGGGAGCAGGAGCCAGAGAACTGTGATAGCAAGATGGCAAGCAGCAGTGAGAGCCAGAAGGCTGGCCACAAGAGAAAGCCCAAGTTTAGTACCATGGAGCTGCAGGTGTTGGTGGAGGAGGTGGTGAGGGTGCACAGGCAGCTCTTTGGGAGGCTGTCCCTCACTGTGCCGGACAGCACGAAGAGGAGGCTCTGGAGCGAGATTGCTGAGAAGGTCAACTCAGTTGGTGTCACCCCCAGGACCCTTGATGACCTTAAAAAACAATTTTATGACATCCGCAGCCTGACGAAACGCAAAATGGCTGAGCTGCTGAGGCAAGCTGAACTCACTGGTGGAGGCAGGAACCCGGCGCCACCCCTCACTGAGCTGGAGGAACTGGTGTCCAGCACCATCGAGAGGGAGAGTGTGACAGGAATCGGGACCCTGGATAGCTCAGCCAGAGCTACAGCTACAGGTAAGAAGCATGTGCATCATGACACACCCTACCAGACACCTCCCCTTTAGACACAATGCACAGCCAAACCCCAGCCCAGTACTGTAACTAACATACAAGAGAAAAGCATCATGGTAATTGTAGTCAGCAGAAGTTGGCAAAATATGGCAGTGCAGAACCACAATATAGAAAACAGTGGAACACATTCAAAGGATATGCAAGGACATGTGCAATGCTTTAATTGAAGTGACTGTAATACATCGGCACTCAATTCACAAATGCTTCTTTATACCTAGGGGCACCATCAGGCGGAGGAGCACAAGCTACTGAGGCACCAGCACCAGCACCAACTTCCAGTGCGGTGGCAGGGCCTAGCACAAGTCAGGCTGCCCTGGAGGAGGAGGAGGAGGAGGACAACACCATTGGCCAGGGAAATGAGGGAGACCTGGTACTTGACTACGCATTCCTTCACTCCCAACAAATGTCTGGCACACCCCCATTGCTGTTCTCCCCTGAGAACTCTCCAACAACGGCCCACCCTGCACCTACCACATCTCCAGCCAGGAGTATGGTTGTGTCTCCACTCAACCTATCCAGGGAGCAGCGGGTCAGGCCCCAGCCACCACCACAACAACACCAGTGGCACCCCAGCCCACACAGCAGGGCGGCAGCAGCAGTTCCCGGAGGCGTGCCATTTCCAGCACTGCACCTCCGGCACGGGGGGGGCAGCGTCTTCCAGGGGCTTGAAGGCAGCATGGTCAAAATCCAGCGCATGCAGGCAAAGTCCATCATGGCCTGCCAGCGCCAGCTCCGCCAGCACAACCTGCAGATGGGCGAGATGGTGCAAGGGTTTAAGGCTTTTGTTGACACAAATAAGGAAGTTGCTGCAGGTCTTGGCAGGCTGACCACAGCCATCACACAGCTATGCGGAAGACTTGACGAGCACGAGCACGAGCGCAGGCGGGATGCCCGCATGCACAACCGATCTATTAGCCGCCTTGCTGCTGCTACCGCGCAACTGTGCCAACGTGGGGCTAATATGGAGGCAAGCTTGACACAGAGCACCGCTGAGGTCACCAGGGGAATGGCCCGCATAACAAAAGCCATGGAGGCAATGATCATCTCCAACACTGCGGCCAATCCAGCCCTGGACCTGGGGGAGGCTGGGGACAGCAGCAGCCGCAGCAGCCCGGCCAGCGCTGTGTCCGAGCTGCGCCCGAGCACCAGGCGCTCTGCAGAAGCCGCTGGAAATGCGGAAGGGGGTGAGGCACACCCCAGTGGGGCTGCTAAGCGCACCAAAAAGTAGGCTTGCCAGGGCGGGTGAGGCAACCCGGACCTTTGACATTTGTTTTCTTTACATTGACATTTTCTTTTGTTGCACATCAGTGCAGTAACGGTGTTGCAACATTATTAAAATTTGCTTTTCCTCACAACCATTTACCTGTCCGTGCATCTGTACTCACTCAGAAATAGTTTTCTGTAATCTCCTCACGTCTGTATCTGCCATCACTTGGCGTAGACACCCCAGCAGTTTGTGTTTGTGGCACAGCATCGTCGTCGTCATGGTCCCCGTAGTCAGACAACTCGACCTCAGTGCCCTTCTTCACCGCAAGGTTGTGCAACATTGCACAGACAGCTATGATCTTGCAGCAGGTGATGGGGGTATACTGCCTTGCACCTCCACTCTTGTGCAGGCATCTGAATCTACTTTTCCGGATGCCAAAGGTCCGTTCAACTACATTCCTTGTGCTTTTGTGGGCCTGGTTATACCTCCTTTGGCTGGGTGTGGAGGGGTTGAGGTAGGGGGTGAGTATGAATGAGCGGAGGGCATATGCACTGTCGCCTAGAGGGAAAAGGGGTAACATTACTCACATGCATACATGTATTACACTTAGCTACTTTGTGTTATGGGGGTCTGATGATGTGTCTCACCTAGGAGGTATCCTTCACCAAATTCGCCAGCCATCAGCCGTGCATAGATGCCGCTCTGTTGAAAAATGTAGGAGTCGTGGGTACTCCCTGGGAATTTTGCTACCAGGTCTGTGATGGTGTACTTCGCATTGCAGATCACCTGAACGTTGATGGTGTGCGTAGACTTCCGATTGCGGTATATGTATTCTGTGTCAGCTGGGGGGCAAATCGGAATGTGCGTGCCATCTATGCAGCCAATGATTTGGGGAAATTGTGCCATCTGGTAGAAGTCAGCTTTAGTTTGTACCAGTTCTGCGTGGGTTGCAGGGAACGAGATGTATTGGTCCATCCTGTGTATCATGGCGTCAAGGAATGTGTGGAAGAACCTTGACAGGCTGCTCTGGGTCACCCCTCCTACCGCTGCAACTCCACTTTGATAGCTGCCAGACGCAAGCAGGTGTAAGCTGCATAGCACCTGGACGTGCGCCGGGATGGCGTGTGCCCTTGGGGTGGGGTGGTCCAACAGTGGTTTGAGGTCCCTGATGAGCTCCAGAATGGTGTCTGAGTCCAGCCTGTACCTCTGTAGGATCTCTGCCTCTGTGAGCATGAACAGGGTGATCCTCTGTCTGTAGACCTGTTCCTCTCTTTGCCATTCCCTCTGTCCTTCCTGCTGTAGCCGTAGCCGCCTTGCAATGACATAAAAAGCTGCCATCCTGCAAGTTGCAATGCATTTTGGGTCTATTTTTATGGGTTGGAGTTGGTTACCACCTGATTGTAATCCATGGTAAATACCGAGTGAAAAATACCGATTTAGAGCCAAAATCGGTATTTCTGTGCTTCCCTACATCTCCCTATCTGTCCGAATCGGGGATTTTCCCATTCGGTGATTCTACCGAATCGGTAGGTTATCCGAATCGGCTTATTTCCGATTCGCTGTCTCTACCGAATCGATACATGGACCGATTCGGAATAATTCCGATTCGGTGTCACAACCGATTCGGTACATGGTCCGAATCGGATATTTTCCGATTCGGTGTCACTACCGATTCGGTACATGGACCGAATCGGTCTTTTTATCCGAATCGGTGTGTTACCGATTCGTTACATTTCCGAGTGGGGGTATGTACGTATCGGATTATTTTCAATTCGGTAGTCATTCCGAATCGGTATTTGTACCGATTTGGACGTTTTTCTTTGCCCTACATCTCGATGGCAGTATACCGATCGGTAAGGGCCCAAAATCGGTATTTTCGGCCGTTACCGATCGGTAACGGCCTACCTACATCGGGCCCTAAGTGTAGGTGCCAATATCCGAGGTGATACATTTATAAAGATGGCTCCCAATTTTTTCTTTCTAAACCGTAATAGTACAAGATGTCTTTTCCCCCCCTAATTAAGCAAATAGTTCGCAATAAAACTTGAGCATACATAAACTGTAACGTAACACACAAGAGTCACATGATTCCTCATCAGGCCTAACATGGTGCAATGCGCTGTAAACCATACTGTTTTTAGAAGCAGGATGCCCTCTCCATTAGCATCTTGCCCATACCATCAAAGTGTAAAAATAAATTTCCACTGCACCTACCAGGACCCCTCTACTGCGGTAATGTTAGTGGTGGTCAACCCATACTACTGGTCAGATTATTAAAGGTGCCTCTAACATTTGTTGTGACGCGCATCTATTGGACGCGGACCTCCTCACTGGGAGGTGTTGTCCAGTGTCTATAGGGACAAGCACCAATCGGGAGCGGTTTCCATAGCCTAAGGGTGGAGCCTGAACAGACTAACTGCATATAACTCCTGGGAGTTGTGCTCCAAGACTATGGCACATGAAAAAGCTCCTATTAGGATAGATTATATAGCTAGTAGGAGCAGTCAGTAATTCAAGCCTACAAAAGACTGGGAGTTGTAGTTCGGGGCATGATCTCAGTGCCATATTACTCAAGGCGATGACTGTGTCGAAAGGTCTGAATGTGTAATGATCTATGTATTTCTAAAACCCCTGATAGGCCATGAGGGCGATATAAGCACTGCTATTTACGCCCACAGGTTTTTTCTTCCTCTGCAGGTTAAAAACGAGAGGGGGCGGCATAAAGAACAGCTGTCACGCCTCCATAGTGGGGAACAGCTGTGCTGACTAGGCTATTCTGTTAGGGCTGAAGTTGTGTCCATTGTACCACATCGTTGGGGCCTCCATTTGTTGTGACCAATTGATATATCCTCCTTTGTTCTGCAAAAGATAGTCTGTTATTTGCATTAGGACTTGGAAAGGGAATCTGTTTGATGATTGGCCACTGAAAATCGTTCTCGAAATAGTTATATTTGGGAAAATGTCCCATGAGTTTCGTTGTGCTTTTACAATATCTGAAAGTGCTCCTACGTTCATTTATGCGCACTTTGACCTTTCTTGTAGTCATCCCCACATATCTCTCTTCACAAGTACATTCGAGGAGATATATTACATCCATTGAATCACAATTGGTAAACCCCCTTAGAATGCAGGGAGTAGTCAGGCCTAGATCCAGTTGTTTGATTCCTTTAATGAGTGTGCACACACTACAGTCCCCGCAGGGGGCATGGCCTGTAAGTGGTGGTAGATTGCACATAAACGTCAGGTTGTTCTTCATCTTCTGTAGCTTAGGGCATTATGTACTAATTCGTCCTTAATAGATTTACCTCGTCTGAACGAGAACATGAGTTTTTCAAATCCTAGTTATCCTGACGTTAGAATATTTTAGTGTTTTTTTCCCAGTTTTTTGGACTGTACTTAAATGAAGACCAAAAGTGGTTACACATATCAAACGTTCAGGAGCTTATCTCTGGGACATTTGTAAAAGGACCTCCCTTAGGGTGTGAGATTCTCTTTTGCATGCCTGACTATTCACTTGTTTGGGATCATTCTTTTCTTCCAATTTCTCAGTGAAACATTGTGCATGCTTTTGGAAATCCTTTTTATTTTTACAATTGCATCTTACCCTCAAGAATTGTCCTACAGGTAGGTTACCTCAAAGTGACTTGGGATGGTTGCTAGTATATTGCAACAAGTTGGTCCTAGCAGTAGGTTTGTAATATACTTCACTTCTCAAAGCATTATCTTTTAGTCTTATCATAAGATCCAAGAACGGGATCTCCACTTTACCCAAGGTCATTGTAAACCTCAGAAACTCATTTGCTCCATTAATGCAGGACACAGTTTGATTTGCTGAGACCTCTGTACTCGTCCAGATCACAAATATATCATCGATAGCTTTTCCATAATTTTGTATGGTCAAGGTATGGGTTGTCTTCACTGTAAATGTGCTCTTCTTCAAAGGAGTGAACATAGAGACAGGCCACGCTTGGGGCAAAGGTACTGCCCATCGAAATCCCATGGGTCTTGTAGGGAATTAGCGTGAATAACAAGGAGTATCTTTGTCTGTTCACAATTTTATTGCATAGTGTTTTTCAAAAGGGTATATACAGGGTGTCATCTGTCTTGCTTCTTTATCTTGATTCTTTATCTATAGCTAGGGAGTCCTTATACCCTGAAGAAGACCATAGACCTTTTAGACTTTTTGTTATAGGTCCAAACATGCTGATAACTTATGGATTCAAGATGACCAGGTGAATCATTGAATATCGTAATGTGGCCATTTTAACTGTTTTTAAACAACAATGCCAGGGGTACTCACAAATAAAGGAACATTTGGGTATACCCCTAGGTATTTGTAATTAAATTTGCTTCAAACAGGACCTGAATATTTGTTCTGAAACAAGATTTATCAGAACTTCCAATGCCAACGATGAAGCATGCCTTGATACGTTATGGGTGAGACAACCTCTCAAATATCTGTTGATGACCATATCTTCCTAAGTCTGAAACTGCAATTCAACAGTAGTGATCGGAAAGTTCTAGATGCCAGGGACATTGGCCAATCCCAGCATGCCACATCAACCCCCCTCCAACTGAACCCTCCTGCAAAGCATTCTATGGCAATCCAACATAGTTCCGTTAGGTTTTCTTTCGGAAGAACTCGTCTGAGGGCCTCAATTCCACCCCTAACTGACATCACTTCTAGATCGCTGTTGGACTGGGCCGAGCCAGCCCAGGTACGGTGTGACAGCTATTTTATCAGATACACATTTCCCCATGCCCCTTCCCTCTCCCAGGAACTGGGTCAATCACTGATAACTGCTCTGTTTGTGTCAGGAGGCCTTTGCCTCTGCTGGGGAGTAGAGTAATAAACTTTTCCCAGCAAGTGTAACAAAGGTCTGGATTCTGATTAGGAGCTGAGTCAGAAAAATATGAAATTCTTGACATCCCATATGATGTATGTGTATGTTATCAGGTCTTGCATTTCAAACTCGACATGCATGTTTTTCCCCAGTTTCGCACCTTGCTGGACTGTTTAGGCCTAAGTGGATCAAAACTGCACTTTAAGGCAGATTTCAACTACAGATTTTCCACCAAACCCATCTAACCTATCTAACAATGCCCACTAATATCCTAATGCTCAACTCTGATAAGCACATATCCTTGCACAGTCCCTTTTGCACCAGGCTACCTGCATGCAACTACCAGGCTGCACACAAGTCACAACAGTAGTCTCATATGCGTAGCCCGCTCATGTGCACACGTAGTTGTGTACACATGTTCATGTATAACAAGCCTAGTGTCCCTTACCCTAGCTACGTCGCAGAGTCCTCATCTTAAAATGTGAACATTGGCATTAAACACTGTCAGTCCAATTACCTTGAATTTACTGTGAGTGAGACTCACTCAAAGTAAAGGTCTAAAAACCAGGTGTTCAATAAGGAAACATCCTGGTGGACGAAGTTGGTGGAACACATTTGCAACACCATCACAGACATGCTGTGCACAGGGATGATTATCTCAGACATAAGGGAATTAGTGAAATAGGGCCCCGAATAGGCACCATATATCAGACACTTTTGAGAAACAATCGGCTCTATCTCCAGAGTAGCGGACCTGCAAGGATGGGTCGATACTAAGACCCTATAAAAGGCACAAGTGGAGAGCAGGAAGTCGAGTATTGAGTCAACCTCTTCATATGGACTCAGGTTTTTCATGGTCCCTCAAAGGAGGGAGCCGCATTAGAGGACCATAGAAAGGACCGAACAAAAGACAAGGGAGCCTACATTATTCCCTTGATTCAGTGGCTTAATGCAGAATAATGGGGCCCCCATGCACAAGGTTATGAGGGTTCCCTAAGATTTTCACATCCCACCACTATCCACAGGCTTCAGACTAGACGGGGCCCCATGAATGGTGGGTCCCCGTGGGCTGGTTGGGACGCAGAGGCATGCAAAACATTCCAGCCTTGAGCTCCTGGTTGCAGTATCAAGGGTATTGAAAACACAGGACTGGCCAGGTTTTGTTACAGCTCTGGCTTTAAAAGCAGGTCAGGACAGTTATGTGCAATATCTTTGGAGTGAAGAGAGAAATTATGAAGTTGAGTCTGGTGGAAGGTAGCTTCCTGTGCCACTATTTTGCTTGTCGCCTTCAGACCAAGAGGTCTGCATTATAGCAGGAATGTTACCGCCTCCAAGAGCCTGGAAAAGGCCCAGGCACGGTCAAAATGACCAGCGCCCATTCTGAGGAGAGCAGAAAAGTAGTGCAGGAAAAGTATATGAGACCCTTAGAAATTGTGTGTCCTTGATCCCCAAATGACCTTTAAGCAACATAAAGCGAAACAGGAGGAGCTGGTTGAGAAGCTGCATTGAACACCTTTGGTTTCCTGTTGAAAGCTTTGTACTCTCTGTGACTCAAAGGAACCCAGGAAAGCCAATGTTTATTTTGTAAAAGAATAAGTGCTGGTGCCTGAATCACTGCTCAGAAGCCATCAGCTGGTGACATTTAACCACATCGGACCCAGTACCAAGATTTGCAGTCTTATAGCCACCTCATGCCTCTTTAAATCACTACCAGACACTCCCTGCCTGTTTATCTCACTCTTGCAGGTTCCTGTTTTCTCCCTTTGTGACAGTTTCTCTGTCTTTCTCTTCCTCAGTCTTTCCAATCTGTGTGTTTTTGCCTCTCTTGCACTAGGAAAATATCTGATGCCAGCCCCCAAAAATTAGTTCCAGTGGCCCCCACAAGCAGCCACTGACGCAAATTAAAGGCTGAGGAAGGTTTCCAGCATTAAATAAGGGATTTAGTACCAGTATCGGGCCATTGTTGAATGATGCAATCATGGTAAAAGGCTAAATTGAGTCATGGCAAAATATAAGACTGAGTCTCAGCTTCCGAACGGAAGTGTACTTCAGAAGCAACATCCTCAATGACTCCTGGGACCACTGAACTATTATGCGCAGCCTGCGGTTCCTGAGCAAGAAGCCTATTTCTTACTGAATCTCCTTATTGCGCCTTGAATTCCTTGGACTTCCCCATATCTTTTCTGCCCCCCGCCCCCATGAATAACCATGTTTGATTCAAAGAGTTCCTCTTGAACATTATGGGAATCAGCTTTCAGGTGCCTGCTCCCCAATCTCAGACAGGGAGGAAGGAAGAGGGAGAACCAAGAGGGGGCTTGGGAAATGTGGAAAGACACATTGGGGCAGATTTACAAGCCCCTTGTGCCTCTTTTACGCTGCCGTGCAGCGGCGGCGCAAAAGAGGCGCCATGCTGCGGGGTATTAACAACGTGACGCATCTGGGAGATGCGTCACTTTGTAAAGCCCTGTGCCAGAAGGAGGCGTTCCTGCGCAGGGGGGGGGGGGGGGGGGGGGGGGGGGCATTCCAGCACAGGAACGCCTCCCAAAAGTGGCTGAGTGAAATCTACAAGATTTCACTCCGCCAGTTTTAAGCCCATGCTGCATCAAAACCCTGCGCCTGCTTGAAGCAGGCATAAGGATTGACGCAGCATTGTACAGATAGGGCCCCCAGAACATTGCTGGAGCTGCGTCGTGCTTGCGACGCAACTCCAGCAATGCACCGCCTTGACACCACAGACACGTCACGCATCTGTGCCGTTTTTGCCCCATGGTGCGCCGCATTTTAAATGTGGAGCATCCATGGTGGCGGAGCCGTGATGCACAATAACTGGCGCATCCCTGATGATATGCAGGGATGCACCACTTATTGTAAATCTGCCCCATTGTTTTTGTACTATTTGGGCAGGAGTTTAGGGGAAAGGAGTTACTGAGATGGTGTGTGATACAAAACAGTGGGCCCGATTCACAGAATGAACTTAAGACTCAATCCTAAACGTACTACTTTTTGGGTATTCACAGAAGGCACTTACTACTTTTGGTATTCAAAGAAGTTAGGATTTTGTCTTAAGTCTATCTTAAGTCTGTCTTAAGTCAGTCTTAAGTCTGTCTTAAGACAAACTTAAGACAAAATCCTAACTTCTGTGAATACCAAAAGTAGTAAGTTCATCCTGTGAATGCCAAAAGTAGTAAGTGCAATCTGTGAATACCAAAATAGTAGTACATATAGGATTGAGTCTGAAGTTCATTCTGTGAATCGGGCCCAGTGTTTATACATTATTTTCCCAGCGAAAGAACAGCAAGGTCACAGGGAGATAGGATGGAGAATCTTAGATCTTTTTTTAAATATATACAACGCAAAAGGAGCCTAAAGCAAGTGAGTGTGGGTCAGTAAGGTAATTTTGGTGCATATTTTTCCAATGGCTTCTCTCGTCCTGCACATGGGATCCATGACATCAACTTATGGTGTGCTGGGGAGGGCACACATGATCTATATAGATTGTAGAACGGTAACTGTCACCAACATGGATGCTTTTATCATGGGGTTTTAAAGTGACATCATCATGTACATGGCAGGTTTCCCTTCATTGTCAATGGCACTCTGTTGAATGTACCCCCAGTTTTTACAGCGACCCACCCATAATTGTTTTATATTACCCACAAGCAGTTGCCATTAGGTATTTACAGTTAGGCTCATGTTTCCATAGGACTTGCCTATATCTTTGCCACTGGTTGACAAATCTTCACCAAGTTGTCCGAACAGAATGGACTGGTGTTTCTTGTTGTGCAAGGAAAGTTTCAGGGCAATCCATCAAACAGGGCTTGAAAAAAAGGGGATAGGGTAAAAAAACATGCGTGTTTTAGACATGACTACAGGCCGAACAGCTGAACAGAATTACACCAAATTTGGCAGAAAGGCAGCAGTTCATCCAGAAAGCGAACCTTTTTGTAAATTGTTATAAATTCATTCAGTAGTTTTGTAAATATTAAGAAAAATCCAACTTTGTGTATATGGGGACACTGACCCGCGGAGAATCCGACAGCCTCGGTGGTCAAATCTGATTAGCTGCTAGCACTTCAAACCAGGAAGTGTTGGCATCTATCTCGGGACTCAGCTTCAGCCGAGTCCCAGAATTTTTTTTTTTAAAGAAAAGGGGGCAGGGTAGGAACACCATGACCCAAGGCCTCATGGGGGGGGGGGGGGGGGGGTTGTCATGCATGGCAAAAAAAGGAACCGTGGCTCTCCCCAAAATAAAAAAAACACAAGCTCCAGCACTTCTGTAATCTTTAGCCCCCTGGTTGGGCCAGATCCCTGGGGGCATCAGCAAATATAAAGATGCTTGGGGTGCAGGCGGAGCAGTCCTCATGTCCCGGGGACTGTCACCTCCCCAGGGCAAATGTTTAAATAAATGAGCAGGCCTGCCCGGCCTCCACACATACCCTGGTACCACCACCTCCCCGAGGTAATCAAAATAAATTAATGTTGGGGGCATGTGCGACACCACTGCCGCCCTGGGGCATGCCACCTCCCCAGGACATAGCAAATACATATGCGGGCACGCCCACTGGGCCCACCCGCTCCCCAGGGACCGCCACCTACCCATGGCTAAATTGCACGATGGAGGGGGCCATGGGGCCAATCTCGTGGAGCCATTTATGGCCCTGGGGACCGCCACCCCCAGGGCTGGCACCGGCGCCTGCTACCTCCCAAGGTGCCCACTCTCGGCAGGTAGTTGTTTGCTTTTGCTTGATGGGAGCTGACAGCTTCCACCAAGCAAAAGCAAACATAACTCCTCTTTCTGCAAGCCGGAGCTGTCAAACTGCTCCGGCTTGCAAAAAGTGGAGTTTTCTTCTGTTTCCTTGCACGCATATATGTGTTCAGAGAAACAGATAAAGCTCTCTATCTGTCACAGCAATGCTGGCTCCCCCAGGATCTGGGGAGCCGACTGGGACTGCGGTGGCCTTGAAGCTGCACCAAGAGAGGTCACTGGGTGCTCTGGGGGTATCAGGAATAAAGAGGGTTGGAAATCGGCCTGGGGAGGGGGTTCTTTCTTGTCATCTGCTGCTCAGCTCAGAGACTGTGTCTCAAACTTTTAAAAACTGGAAGGATGTTAAATTGTCTAGAAATCCCGCTCATTTGGCCCCATCTCATATACATTAGCAGCAGCAATATGCTATGTCTTCGCGCCCGTTTCCAGGATGATGGGCAACTTACTAAAAAGGCTCCCGGAGTGCGTTTCCTACTGATTTTGGAGACGGGGTCTTGATGCCTAGGAATACGATCACTTCTGCACCAAACAAAGAAGCACTTACTTCTGTAAAGTACAAATCAGCCAAGTGCATTTTCTCTGCAGTTCTACCTCAGAAAGTTATCTGGTGAAGACCCTCAAAGAACAATCACATTGGCAAAGTTACGGACACACAAAGTCCCTGGAGACATTTCCTCTGCATCCTTTACGCAGGTGTGGTGTAGGAGATGCACTATACATTTACTGAATGAGGTAGCACTTACTTTTTAGCCAGTGGAAAGTACTCCAGTTAGGTAGAGGTATTGCACAAAATGGTGGTATCCTCTAGGATAAATATGCAGGGCAGGATTCAGTCAGGCTTTATGCTCATTTCACAGGATTTATAGCTCAACAGGTTACAGTTAGGAAATAGAATTAAAAAAAACTTTGGAATTCACCTAGTAAAACAAAGGTTACAGGGGCGTTATAATTAGGAAATAGATTTTTTGAAACCTTACAAATTCACTGACAAAACCAAAGGTTACAAGGATGGTATAGTTAGGAAACAGAACTAAAAACACCATAGAAATTCACTGAAAAAAACAAGGGTTACAGGGACGTTATACTTAGGCTTACATTTATAAACCCAGAAAAATTCTGCAGTTATAGTTAAAGCTGAGCTAACTATAAAGTACACCCCTGCAATGCACTGCTTGTGACCTGATATATTACATCACTCATGACATCACTCAAAACCAGGTCGTTTTGTGATAGATCATTTTGATGTTTCCACAATATGTTTTGGGCCCTCCCCCCTCATGGGCACTTGGCCTACCCACTCGAGAAAGGTAGGATTTTTATCGGGAGACCTGGGATAATGATGGGTGGTAGGAACTTTGTGGTTTCCCTCATACTCTGGAACAATAAGATAGAGAAATGAAAGGAAAATGTGTGATTTTAGTTATATTTTGAGGTTCTCACAGCACTGTGAGTAAGAAAACTTGATGGGATTGACGAGAGGCACACTACCCTGTATTCTCATGTGTGTCTAGTTTACACAAATATCTAGAGTTGGTATATTTTCCTGTACAGACACACACACACACACACACACACTGCCACCCAAGCATCAGTCCATGCACACTGCCAGCCAATCGCCAGTCCACCCACACCGCCAGTCAACCGTCAGCTGACGCACACTGCCGGGAGTCGCTTTATGTATAGTAATAAAATATTACTTTACTTTAAAAAAATTCCCGAAAAAACAAAAGTTAAAGAGACATTATAGGTAGGTGAAAATTTCAGTGACAACATAACATTTTAAACCTGAGAAAAACATTGAAATTCACCAGTTTTAGTTATCTCTAGTAACTGTAACTCATGCCCTATGTTGCCTATAACTTGCGCCCTCGACACGCACAGATAAATAACCCACGTATTACATCACTCATGACATGTTCTATAACATCATTGATAAGATCAGTAGAACATCTGAAGTAACATCATTAATGATTGTGCACTTTAACCTTTCTTATTTTCAATGAATATATACATGTGTGCGTATATGTGTGTGTGTGTATATATATATATATATGTATATATATATATAGATTGCCGCTTCACTTCTCCTCACATCCGTTTTCTTTTCTTCAAACGGATGTGAGGAGAAGTGGAGCGGCTATTTAATTTCGCGGACGCACCTCCGCGATCGAAGCACCCGCCCAAGAGTGCGCTGGCAAGGTGCAGTGGAGCGGAGATATATATATCTATATATACATATATTACCTACTGGCGGTCGCCAGTAGGTAGTTATAGTTAGGACTTAGTTTCCATAGGAAAAGCGGTGTTTGTTTTGTCAATATCTCTGCCGTCAGTTGACGAATCTTTGCAAAGTTTTCAAAACTCTGGTCAGCTCCTGTCATGAAAGTTTCGGGGTGAGTCGACAAGCAGGGGCTGAGAAAAAAGGGGGGTCCCAAAACATGTTTTCCCCATGTAATTTTCCATAGGAAACTTTTGACACGGTTACAGCCCGAACTGCTGAACGGAATTACACCAAATTTGGCAAAAAGGTAGCCCTTGATTCAGAAAGAGACCCTTTTTTAATTGGTGTAAATCTGTTCAGTAGTTCCTGAGAAATTTGAAAAAGAAAAAGTTTCAATATCTAGGGACGCAGTGGAGTTGCAACCCTCCCGAGTTTTACTGTGATTGGCTGCCAACACTCCAAACCAGGAAGTGTTGGCAGCCATCTTGTGACTCAGTAGAACTGAGTCACAAGAAAACAGTGAAAAAAATGTTTAAGAACAAGAGAAGTGGGCAGGGTAGTAACACCCTGACCCCCTAGGCCTGCTCAGGGGAACCCAAAAGGACCCCCTGGGCCAAAAAAAGCTTTTACATTTTTGTTAGCGAAATTGGGGACGCGAATCTTGCTTATTTAAAAAAAAAAGATGTGTGGTCTCCAGCGCTTCATTTAATTGAGGCCCCCGGGTGGGCCAGGTCCTGGGGGCATTGCAAAAAAATATGAGTGGGCCGCGGGGGCTCCTGCAGCCCCAGGGACCGCCACCTCCCGGGGCTAGGTTTTGAATATGTGGAGGGCACGCAGCCCTCCCACAGCCCCAGGGACCGCCACCCCTGGGGCTTATTTAATTTGTGGGGGCCTCCAAGGCCCGCCCCAGCCTCAGGGACCACCGCCCACAGGGCTTTTGTCAAATATTGGTGGGGGTATATAGCCCCGCCCGCTGCCCCGGGGACCGCCACCCCCGGGGCTTCTAATTTATGGAAATATTAAACCTATGTGGGGGGGCTTGAGCCATCCCACATAGGTTTAATATTTGTCATTTTTAGTGCCACCTCCCGGGGCACTAAAAATGACAAATGGGGGTCTGGTATGGACCCCCGAGCCCCAGGTACTACCACCTCCCTGGTGCTTTAACCTGTAAGGGAGGGGGGCCACACAGCCGCCTCCAGGAGCCCTCAAAGGCCCTGGGACCGCCACCCCTAGGCTGGCTCCTGCAGTGTCCCGGGGTGCCCACCCCCGGGACACTGCTGTTTGCTATGGCAGGGTGGGAGCCTTGCTGTTCCCGACCTGTCGTAGCAAACTTGCTTTGGGTTTTGGAAGCGAGAGCGGGGAAACCTGCTCTCTCTTCCAAAATCCAAAGCAGATTGCTTTTCCACACAGGGAGCTGCATGTCAGCAGCTCCCTGTGTGGAAAAGCAATGGCGGCTCTTCAGGACGCGGGGAGCTGACGGGACCGTGGGGGGATTGAGATCCCCAATGGAGAGAGTCAGCCTCGGGTGAAGGGTTCCCCGGGGCCAGAAGTGGCCCAGGAGGGGTGCCGAGTGGCCTGCCCTCCCCAAATAAAGAAATAAAAAAATACATAAAAACAAATGCCGGCCCCAGGAGATGGGGTCCGTAGGGCCAATAGAGTCCTCAGAAGGGGGGCCACTCAGCCCCCCCTCCTTAAAAAATTCAATAAATGTGGCCATGCCCCGGGGGATGGGGTGCCCGGGTCAGAATTGGCCACGGGAAGGGGGGCCACGTAGCTCCCATCCTGTTCAGGTTTTTTTTTAAGGGGTCAGGCCCTGGGGGATGGGGTCCCGAGGGCCCAAAAAAATGGAAAAAGAAGGGGGGCCACACATTCCCATTCTAAAAAAAAGACCGGCATCGTGCCTTGCAGAGAGGTAATCCGAGGCCACGCCCCTTTTTACACCTCTCTGCTACACAGCTCTGTGGCGCTGATTGGAGGTACCTGGTGGGCTAGTTTGACCCGAGGGACCCTCAGGATTCAAGGAGATTTAATCCCCCAACTTAAAATGTGCCACGGGGTGCGTTTGCACAGTGGTGAAGGGAGGAGGAGGGACTTATGTGACATGGGTGCAAACACACCCTGTGGTGCATTTTAAGTTGTGGAATTTAATTCCCCTTGAATCCTGAGGGTCCCTGGAGTCCAACTAGCCCACCAGGTACCTCCAGTGAGCACCACAGGGCTGCGTTGCAGAGCGGTGTAAAAAAGGGGGTGGCTTCAGACCACCTCTCTGCAACGCAGCCCTGGGGCGCTTACTGGAAGTATCTGGTGGGCTAGTTGGCCCCAGGGACCCTCAGGATTTAAGGGGACTTAATCTCCCAACTTAAAATGAGCCATGTGGCGTGTTTGCACAGTGGTGAAGGCAAGGCCTGATATGACAAGTGTGCAAATGCGCTCCGTGGTGTGTTTTAAGTTGGGGGATTAGGTCCCCTTGTACCCTAAGGGTCTCTGGGGGGGCAACTAGCCCACCAGGTACCTTCAGTAAGCACAGCAGAATTGCGTTGGAGAGAGGCAAAAAAAGGGGCGTGGCCTTGGACCACCTCTCTGCAACGCAGCTCTGAGGGGCTTACTGTAGGTACCTGGTGGGCTAGCTGGGCCCCAGGGACTCTCAGGATTCAAGGGGACTTAATCCCCCAACTTAAAACGCGCCACAGAGCGTGTTTGCCCACTTGTCACATCAGGCCCCACCCCCTCCCTTCACCTCTGTGCAAACGGGCCCTCTGGTGTGTTGTACGTTGGGGGATTAAGTCCCCTTGAATCCTGAGGGCACCTTGGGTCCAACTAGCCCACCAGGTACCTCCAGTAAGAGCCACAGAGCTGCTTTGCAGAGAGGTGTAAAAAAGGGCATGGCCTTGGACCACCTCTCTGCAATGCAGCTCTGTGGTGCTTACTGGAGGTATCTGGTGGGCTAGTTACCCCCCAGCGACCTTCAGGATTCAAGGGGAATTAATCCCCCAACTTAAAACCTGCCAGGGGGCGAGTTTGCACAGTGGTGAAGGGAGGGGGCGGGACTGATGTGACATGCGTGTACTTATCCAATCACTCCACCAAAACCCAAGCACTTATAAATTCACCATGCACTCTCCTTGCAGGATTCTAATCTTCCAGTCAGTACCCACGTACTCATGGAATGGCCCAGGCACTAACACATGCACTGCTACAATCCCATAAGCACTTCCCATGCCAACCTCTAACCACCTACACACTACTGATTCACTCCTCCAATTACCCAGGTAGTACCCATGCACTCCATAAAATCCCTCAGTCACTACCCATGGTCTCCTTCAATCACCCAGCCAGCACTATGTACTTATCCAATCACTCCTCCAAAGCCCAAGCAGTTATAAAATCACCATGCACTGTCCCTGCACCACTCTAATCATCCAGTCACTACCCATGTATTCATGTAATGACCCAGTCACTAACACATGCACTGCTGCAATACATTGAGGACTACCTATGCCGTCCAGTAATCTCCCTGGTACTACCTATGCAGTCCTCCAATCACCCAGCCAGTCCTATATCTTTATCCAATTACTGCGCCAAAACCCAAGCACTTATGAATTCACCATGCACTCTCCTCGCAGTACTCTAATCATCCAGTCACTACTCATGTAG
Source organism: Lissotriton vulgaris (assembly GCF_964263255.1). Lineage (NCBI taxonomy): Eukaryota > Metazoa > Chordata > Amphibia > Caudata > Salamandridae > Lissotriton > Lissotriton vulgaris. Next base: position 68,347 of record NW_028243809.1, on the reverse strand, counting down.
TCATGCAATGATCCAGGCACCAACACATGCACTGCTACAATCCCTGTGTACACCCATGTAGTCCTCTAACCACCTGCACACTTCTCATTCACCCCTTCAATTCCCCTGGTAGTACCCATGCAGTCCAGCAATCACCTTGTCGCTCCCCGTGCAGTCCTCCAGTCACCCAGCCACTCCCATGTACTAATCCAAACACTCCACCAATACCCAATCACTTATACATTCACTCAGGGACTCTCCTTGCAGTATTCTAATCTTTCAGTCAGTAGTTATGTACTCATGCAATGATCCAGGCACTAACTGATCACTGTTGCAATCCCATATGCCCTACCCATACAGTCCTGTAAGAGTCTGAGAAAAGGGTTTTTAGTCAGGTTCAAGAAAAGGGCGCACAGCTAAGTATTGGCCCAAAGATATTCAGTGATTTCTAGTAAAAATTGAGGTGCAAAACGGATGAGGGGAAAAGCCCTATAACCCCCCCCCAGTGTAGTGTCAGAACAGGCTAACACAGCATATAGTACAATACGAAACCTATGCACACTCTAATTATTAAACAATCGATCCACCGCCATATTATTAAATAGTCCAGGGGCCTGTCGGGTCGGTATTATCACCGACGGAGCGACTCTCCCAACGACACTTCATTCTTTCTTAGTCCTGAGGAGTCGCGGGAAGACTGTCCCTTATGCGATGAAACACGTGTCGGCTGGTTCGCATGAATATTAAAGACACCTTTTCTAACTACTGATTCCAAGAAAAACATTGTTTTCTTTTTTTCGATTTGATATTAATAGGCTTTGTCTCCACTGTCACAAATGTCCACATTGACACCACTGTTTAATATTTAGAGTGTGCATAGGTTTCGTATTGTACTATACAGTCCTGTACCCACTTACACACTTCTCATTTGCTCCTTCAATTCCCCAGGTAGTACCCATGCAGTCCTGCAATCCCACTCACTCCCTGTGCACTCCTCCAGTCACCCAGCCACTACCATGTACTAATCCAAACACTCCTCCAATACCCAAGCACTTATAAATTCATCACGTACTCTCCTTGCAGTACTCTAATTTATCTACTCAGTACCCATGTACTCATGCAATGACCCAGTCACTAACACATGCACTGCTGCAATACCTTGAGACAGTCCAGTAATCTCTCTGGTACTATCTATGCAGTCCTCCAAACACCCAGCCAATCCTATGTGCTTATCTAATCACTGAAACAAAACACTCTAATCATCCAGTCACCACTTATGTACTCATGCAATGACCCAGGCATTAACTCATGGCAAATACAGTGGAGGTCATGCTAATCACAAGGGTACCCCAACACATGGTGTTCCCTAGTGTATGTAGGTGTTTTCACTGTATTCTAAGTGTCTTTTAGCATAGCACTGGCTCGAGGCCTGGTTAGTCAGAGTCAGTAACCACCAGTACCCATCAGCAATGAGTTGGGAGCACAGGAGGACTTTCTGCTCCTCTGTTGGTTCTTTATGCACATCTCTTCTTCTTCCTGCACTTTTCTTCGTATTTCTGGACTTCTGTTGCCGCTTTTTGCATATGTCTTGCTTCTTTCTAAGCTTTTCATCCTCTTTCTTCACATGTCCTACCTTTGTAGGCATAGTTAGAAATTAGCATTAAAAAAACCCATTGCAATTCACTGAAAAAAACATAGGTTTCAGGGATGTTATAGTTAGAAATCACACAGTTTAATCACTAACTGATTCATTCAGTAAGACACATTTAATCACTCACTTATACAGTCAATCACTCACCTACTAAATCATCCATTCAGACACTCATACACCCACTCATACTTCAGTACACCTTGGCATATATATATGTATATATATAAAACATATTGAGTCATGAGTGATGTCATTTGAGGGGGGCGTGGCTTGGGCGCCGATGGCGATGGTCGCCTGAGCGTTCGGCTCCGGGACTGAGCCCGAGATTATCCTGAACATCGGAGGCTGAGGGGCACCCCAAACCCCGCATTCGGTTGAGCGAGGCGACGACACCCTGCCGGGGGCCTTGGTGAAGTTTGGACGAGGGTTGCTCCGGAGAAATGCCGAAGTTTGCGGAGTTGCGGAGTGCGACCCAACATGGCGCCCGGACCCCTTTGTCCCCTTGATCGAAATTACTGAATTGAAGAGGTCTCGCGGGTGTCGACTGGCACCCGGCGTCACCATCCTCGGTTGTTTTAGACATTGGACATTGACAGGCTCGGACCTTTTGCAACGGGCTCATACTCGATTAGACGACCGGGCGGGTGCCCACGCACTAGAGGGCACCGGGTGCGGGTGCCCTAGGATCCAGGCGGTGATCCGCATCGCGACTCCGCAACTAGCTACGATCTCCTGGCCAGTCCAACTACATGGGAGGCGCGACACTCTGGCGCCACAGATCAACCGAGGGAGTTGGTGGCCCTCACCCCGGAGCTATAGTGGGTGAACGGGCCTGCCCGACCCGGCGACGGTTGTCTCCGCCCCCTCATCGGTGCCCTCGGACGCCGTGGCGGTGGCGTGAGCCGAAGCGGCGGAGTCTCCACAGGCTCTGGAGAAGGAGATCGCCCATACCCGAAGTGAGAACGAACTCCCGGGAAGGTCGTGATCGACACCTGTACACAGAGACGCCTACTCCGGGACCCTCACGGAGAGCCCCTGGCAGCATGGGGAAACCTAAAGGAGCCAAGGGATCCAACCAGACCACCTCGGACTCTGAAGCCCAGGACAAGGAAGAGCATGGCGACCCAAAAAGACCTGGTGGCGCACCGCTGCAGCAACAGTTCGACCGTGTACTGGAGGCGATAGAGGCTACGCGGTCGGCCCTCCAACAGGACATTGCTCAGGTGGCGACGGGCCTGGGCCTCCTTAGGGCGGACCATGGTAAACTCTCAGACCGGGTCAAGGAGGTGGAGGGCACGGTGAAAACTTTGGAACCGGCGCAGAGAACCCTGGCTGCGACGATAAAGGATGCCTTATCCCGAATCGAGACCCTCGAACGGAGGGCGGAGGATGCGGAAGGCCGCAACAGGAGAAATAACATTCGAGTGGTGGGCCTGCCGGAAAAAATCGAGGATGGCGATATGGTGCGATACTTGGAGACCTGGCTCCGAGACACGGTGGTCCCGGAGGGTCTGTCCTCCTTCTACACTCTAGAACGGGCCCACAGAGTCCCAGCACGGCCCCCACAGCTGGGCCGTACCCCAAGGCCGGTGGTGGCACGGTTGCTACATTTTCGGGACAGAGACTTGATCCTGAATGCCGCCAGGCACAATGGCCCGTTCCAAGTTGCGAACAGTCAGGTGAACATCTTCCCTGACTACACCTACGAGACGCAGCGCAAGCGGTTCTCCTTCCTGGCGGTTAAGCGCGAACTCAGGAGTGAGGGCATCCAATATTCACTCCTATTTCCTGCGAAGCTCCGCGTCATTGTCGACGACAAAACCCAGTTCTTCGACACCCCGGAGGAGGTCTGTGACTGGCTCGAACTGTACCGGACAGGGAAAGATGGTTTTGGCGCCTCGACCCAACAGGCGGATGAGCCGGAACAAAGGAGGCGATCCAAGAGGGTCAGGAATCGCCGCGGCCGCACGGGAGGGCCCTCGACTGCGGAGACATCATCGGAACGGAGGGGAGTGTTGGAAGTTCTGTCGGAACTGTCGGGAGCAAGAGACGGAGCCATCGAGGAGGAGGAAGAAAACCCGGGTGCTCAGGGGGCACCATCGGACTCGGAGGATTCAGTGGCAGACAGTACTCATACACCGGTGATCACACCGAATTCGGTGGAGGACCTTCTGGACGGACAAGGGTAACGGGGTATGCTGCCCTGTTTTGGGTGGGGGCCCGGCAGGGGGGAGGCGGTTGCCGTCCTTTATTGCTGACAACGAAGGGGGGAGGGTTGGGGGGCCTCTGCTCTTGCCCCGGAAGGTTTTAACACCGGGGGGGGCTTGCTATAGTCCTGGTAGCCTGGGCGACGAGGGCCCACTGCCTCCGCCCAGCCCGCACCTGGCCCATAAGGCCTTCCTACGGTGGCGACCGTAGGACTAGTGGGGGTTTTGGGTTGATATACGCCGAGGTTTGGATGGGATCTAGATGGTGTAGTTTGGGTCCTGTTCTGGGGTGGTTGGGGGGGGGCTTTGTTGGTTTTTGGGTAGTTTGGTTTTGGTTGGGGAAAATGGCCGCCATCAGCGCTGGGAGGAATGATGCTTTTTCTTTGTGGGGACCCGAACGGGGAGACTGTGCAAGAACACTCTGGGACAATGGCTGATGTTGCTAACTTGAAATGTGTTACTTGGAACGTGAGGGGGCTTCACACTATGTCCAGGCGTCACAAGGTCCATGCTTATTTAGTGCGTAGGGGAGTGCAAATGGCGCTGCTGCAGGAAACGCATCTGAACAAGGCGGAAGGGGCGGCGCTTCAGCGTAGGTGGCGAGGGCAGGTCTTTTCCACGGCGTACTCTGCTTATGCCAGGGGGGCGCTAATATGGATTAGGGCAGGAGTCCCCTTCCAGGTCACGAGGACGGTGTTGGACCCAGAGGGGCGTTTCGTGGCCATCTCAGGCACGCTAGGAGGGAGGGACCTGAACGTTTGCTGTGTGTATGCTCCTAATGTAGACCAGACTGCCTTCCTTTCCAGGTTATCGGGCTCGTTGGCCCACTTTTTCGCCGGGCCCCTCCTGCTGGGGGGAGACTTTAACTCCGTAGTGGATGTGGACATAGACCGCTCGCATCCCCCGCTCCCCGATTCCCCGGTCCGGCGTACGGCTAAGGGTCGTCAAGACTGGCAGACCCGCTGGGGTTTGACGGATATTTGGAGGGCGCATCACCCCGCGTCTAGAGATTATTCTTACTTCTCGAGCCTCCATGAGCTGCATGTCAGGCTAGATGGCTTTCTTGGCTCGCCCGAACTAGTTTCGGCAGCGATCCGATCAGAGTACTTATCGCGGACCATCTCGGACCATAACCCCCTCCTGTTGGACATTCGTTGGTTCCCCGGGACGCCGGCAGTACCCACCTGGAAGATGCGCCCCGAGATCCTCGAGGACAGTGTCTTCAAGGCGGACCTAGGGGAGAGAATCACGGATTATTTTGCGTCCAACGGCGGTTCCGCGAATACTAGGGCGTTCGAATGGGATGCTTTTAAGGTAGTGGTGAGGGGCTACTGTATCTCTAAGAAGGTGGGCATGAGGCGTGTTATCCTGGCTGATTTAGACACAGCGGACCGGGCACTCCGCGAGCTTGAAGTTAGCCGCCCCGGACACCCGGAATTGCAAACACAAACGGTAGAGGCGAGAGAGAAGGTAGCGGTGGAGGTCGAACGGCTCCGCTGTTTTGATTATAAGGCCTATACGGTCCGGTCTATTGCGGAGGGAGACAGGTCGAGTGCGTTGCTGGCGTGGTTGGCCAACCCTACGCGCCAGTCCCAGACGACGACAAATATGCGTAGGGCAGATGGGACCGAGGTATGCACCCAACCGGAGATTCTTAGTTGCTTCCGGCATTACTACGAAAGTTTATATCGCAGTCGCTCCGCACGTGACCCAGACCGGATTGATAACTATCTTAGCCCACTGGAACTCCGCACAGTAGGACAGGAAGTAGCGGAAACCCTGGGTTCTGATATCGACTTGGGGGAGATCCGCGGGGCCATCAAACGGATGGCGAGGAACAAGACCCCGGGACTAGATGGCCTTCCGGTGGAGTTCTATGCAGCTTACGCTGACCTCTTGGCCCCTCGGTTACTGGTGGTCTACAGGGAAGCGAAGAGGTTGGGTTGACTCCCTGGCTCGATGTGTGAGGCGTTGGTGGTTCCTCTTCTCAAACCGGGCCGAGACCCATCTGACCCGGGGTCCTACCGTCCCCTATCAATGTTGACGGTGGACTACAAAATATTGAGCAGCATCTTGGCCTCGAGGCTGCTGGGACATATGAGTTCCCTAGTGCATGAGGACCAGGCCGGTTTCATCCCACGGCGGAATACGACCATGAACATCCGAAGGTTGTTTCGCTTGCTTGGGGAACCATTCGTGGATGCCCCGTCCCCAGTAGTCTTGTCGGTGGACCTGGAGAAGGCTTTTGATAGCCTAGAGTGGGACTACCTATGCACGGTTTTACGGAGATTCGGCCTCGGGGAGGGGTTTGTCAAATGGACTGCAGTCCTCTACGCTTCCGCTTCGGCCAGGGTCAGATCGGGCCCTTTGATTTCATCGCGATATCCGGTGGAGCGTGGCACGCGGCAGGGGTGCTCCTTGTCCCCGCTTCTTTTTGCGCTGGCGGTGGAGCCACTGGCGATGCGCCTTCGCTCGGGAGCCCACTATACGGGCCTGTGGACGGCGGCGGGCCCGCATTATGTCTCGCTATATGCGGACGACCTGTTGCTCTTCCTGGAGGAGCCGGTCGACGCTTTGCGGGGAGCGGAAGTAGCGCTAACGGAGTTCGGAGCGGTCTCAGGCCTCCAAGTGAATTGGTCTAAGACCTGCCTCTTCCCGATGCGCAGGGGTACCCCCGCCCCTGCGCTAAGTAAGGAGATCAGATGGGAGCCCGACTGCTTTAAATACCTTGGGGTATTTGTGTACCACGACCAACCCGACCTCCTGGATGGGAACATTGCCCGTTGCATGCGAGCACTCCGAGGTTGCATGGACTTTTGGGCCACGCTGCCGCTCTCAGTGGCAGGTCGTATCGCCCTGCTCAAAATGGTGGCGCTCCCCCGGCTATTGTATTACTTCCGAACCTTGCCGATCTGGGTCCCACCGGCCACGTTTCGCCGCCTGCGTTCTATGGTGGTCGGGTTCCTTTGGGGAACGGGCCGGCGGCGGGTGGCCCTCAATACCCTGATGAGGCCGAAGGACGAGGGGGGGCTCGCTGTGCCGGACTTCGAGAAGTACTATCTGGCGGCGCAGCTCCAGACCTACACCCAGGAGGTAGCCAGGGAATTCAGAGGCCCGGAAGGCGGTAGAGGGACGGGTATGGCCAGGCACGTCCTCTCCTTTATCGCGCTGCGACAACGCTTGGTCCTACGGGACTTGTCGATGGAGGAGCGGACTATCCGACTATGTTGGAATCGGGCTCACGCTAGAGGACACCTACGGACGCCATATGCGCCTGAAATACCGTTGGGGATGCTGACGGCCCTCCCACACGGAGGGGATTGGTCACGATTGGCGGACTGGGAGGATTCCGGTTTACAGCTCGTCGGGGACCTGTACGAGGACGGAGTGCTCCTGTCCTTTCAGGATCTCATTGACCGCTTCGGGATCCCCCGGGGCGACTTTCTGCTGCACTCGGCCATTGTGCGAGCGATCCAGGCGCACTGGCAGAACGGGCTAGAGGAACCCCAATTGTCTCAGGTGTGCCAGTACGTAATGATGTCAGCGGGCACGGTGAAGGCGGTCACTTGCCTCTACGGCAGGTTGATTACCGAGGGGTTGGTTCCTCTCACCACATTGAAGTCCCGCTGGGAAGAGGACATTGGTAGGGAGATCCCGGAGACGACCTGGGCCCAGTTGGTGAGGCGTGCCTGGAAGGGTACACGTAGCGCCCGTTTCCAACTGGTCCACTATTATGTTCTCCATAGAGCGTACCTGACCCCGGTTAAGATCAGGCGTTATTTTGCCACGGCTTCAGCGGAATGCCCTAGGTGCCCGGCTCAGGAGGCGGACCTCCTACACATGCTATGGGCCTGTCCGGGACTGACGTCCTACTGGCAGGAGGTAGCGACGACTCTGGAGGGGGTGACAGGGAGGCACTTATCATTCGATGTGGCGGTAGGGCTCTTGCACTGGTTCCCCCATACCCCCCGGAATAAAATTTCCAGTAAATTTATCGACCTGGGGCTCCTACTTGCTAAGCGAGAGGTGACCAGGAACTGGAAGGCACGAGCTGGTCCTGCAGGCAGCAGATGGCACAGTGAGCTTTTGAAATGGGCGGCGGGTGAGAGCGCGCTAAGATACCAGCTGGCTTGGAGGCAGGGCAATGAGAAGGCGCAGGAGGCCGCGTTAGAGTGGGAAACGCTGGTGCAGGCCCTCAGGGATTATTGTACCCCCAGCGACTCCGAAGGTGAAGAAGCAACTCGCCCCGAGTCCCGATAAACATTAGCATTGACAGCACTATTACCTTCCCCGTGGGTCAAGCAGTGGATCCTATGTTGATGAGCTCCCTGGCGCTGATGGTGGGGGGGAGGGGGAGGGGGGGGTTCACAGTTAATGGGTGTTCCGAGGGGGGGGTTTATTTTGGGGGTTTTGGGTTTGTTTAGAAAAGCAGATGACGGACAGTGTGTTATCCGGACCAGCTCCAGCACTCTATTGACCCCTGCTGCATTTGCCGCCCAACCCCAGGGGTATGGGCTAATTGGCTGTGTACAAACGTTATGGAGGAGGGTCGGTAGGCCTTATTTTGTATATGTTGTTCATAATACAATGCTGGTCGCTACTGTATTGATTTACTGATTCCTGCAATAAAAATATATTTAAAAAAAAAAAAAAAAATGAGTGATGTCATTTGAGATGTCATCAGTGAAGTCATCAGTGATGTCACTTAGTATGTAATTAATGATGTAATATGTGACGTCATCAGCAGTGCATTGCGGGGGGGGTGAGTTATAGTTAGGTCTGCTAACTATGACGGCTGAATTTCTATGGTTTTGTACGAGTGAAATCTCGAACTAACTATAATGTCCCTGAAACCTATGTGTTTTTCTGTGAATATATATATATATATATATATATATATTCACTGAAAAAACCATAAGTTATAGACCATATATAGTTAGGAATTCGCATTTACAAAACCTTATTTTACTCACACAAAACCATTGAAATTCCATATATAGTTAGTTGCACTAACTATATATCGCGCACCCGCAATCCACTGCTGATGATGTCACATATTACATCATTCATGACATGGTCAGTGACATCACTGATGACATCACTGATGACATCTCAAATGACATCACTGATGACATCACTGATGACAACATCCAGTGACTGTATGTTTCTGTAAAGTTAAAATATGTCTTACATATTGAAGAATGAGTGGATGTATAAGTGTCTGGATGAAGGATTTAGTAGGTGCATGACTGACTGTATGAGTGAGTGATTAAATGTGTCTCACTGAGTGCATGGGTTAGTGACTAAACTGTCTTAATTTGTGCATCATTATGTCTGTTGTTCTGTAAACTGTTGCATGTGTTGATAAGTAGCTATATGAGTAACTATATGGGTTATTGATTGGTTGCCCAAGTATTTGTATGGGAGACTGAGTGTGTGTGTGGGTGGCTGGGAGGTGTATGACTCTGTGCATAGATGTGTGAGCAGTTGATTCACTAGATGTATGGTTTCAAAAGTGCATGTGGAAACAGCTGTATGGGCGGTTGACTGTGTGCATGAGTGTATTGGTGAGTGAATGGATATCTCAGTGCTACATGTCAAAATAAGTACATATGTAAAACACAGTACATGTGAGAGTTGACATATATAAATAACTGTGCATAAGAGCCAGTGAATGTGTGAGTGGCTGTATGGATCATTGTGAACTTGTATCAGGGATTGTATAAGAGAGTAAATATGTGTTAGTATATGTTTGAATAAGTAAAGTTTGTATAACTGTATAGTTGAGGAAATGGAGGTGTGATTGATTCTTTGCATGACTGACTAGGTGTGTGAGTAACTCAATGGATGAGTGACAGTCTGTGAGTGTCTGTTTACACTGATTATTTCTAAGGTTATATTAGAGTCTGAAGAGGTTCATCGTATTATCACATGAATGATATCATCAGTGATGTGATCAGTAATGTCAAATGAGATGTCATCAGTGATGTCATCAGTGATGTCATTTGAGATGTCATCAGTGATGTCATTTGAGATGTCATCAGTGATGTCATCAGTGATGTCACTGACCATGTCATGAATGATGTAATATGTGACATCATCAGCAGTGGATTGCGGGTGCGCGATATATAGTTAGTGCAACTAACTATATATGGAATTTCAATGGTTTTGTGTGGGGGTAAAATAAGGTTTTGTAAATGCGAATTCCTAACTATATATGGTCTATAACTTATGGTTTTTTCAGTGAATTTTCAAGGTTTTGTAAATGCTAATTCCTAACTATATATGGTCTATAACCTATGGTTTTTTCAGTGAATTTTCAAGGTTTTGTAAATGCTAATTCCTAACTATATATGGTCTATAGCCTATGGTTTTTTCAGTGAATATATATATATACATACATATATAAACATATATCATCTGTATATCTATATAATACAAACATAAATGCATGCATACATATACTTATATGCATACAGATGCATGTTATTTACATGAAAGTTGAAAAAACACTAATAAAAGCAGAGCTAAAAAGCCACCTCATTACAAACAGAATGGCTTTAACTTAAACGAGGGCGAGATCTATTGCATTTTCAATGCTTGTTTACTTTGATTCCATCAAGAAGGCATTCAGATGTGTCACACATTAGCCATAAATTCTGAATGTTAGCACTCTAGTTGCACATTAGATCACTGTAGTAAAGCTACTGCTCACCAGGGACGTCTGCTGCTGGTATTCAAAGTGCATGTTTCAGTCTGCATGTCAGAATTTCTTTAATGAAATAGAAGAGGATTTGAGAAGTCACTCAAAATGATCCCTAATTTTTCTTTCTGAAGCACTAATCATACTTTCTATGGCAAAATTAACCCCCTCATGTTGTTCCTTTTTAAATTGAGTATTTTCAGACTTACCACTTCATTCCAATCAAGATGGCTTCTGGTGTGCCATACTTTTGTCATAAGTAAGACTGTTAGCGCTCTAGTTGTTCTTTTGAACACTCTGGGACATTCTGTCATTGGGCTATACTTGGGGTACATCTGGGTGATATTTGGGCTACATTTAGGCTCTTTTGTCTCTGGTGGCCATCTTGGGAGACTGTATGTCAGAATTTTTTAATGAAATTGAAGAGGGTTTGAGAAGTCACTCAAAATGTGCCCTAATTTTTCTTTCTGCAGCACTAATCATAATTCATATGGCAAAATATACCCCCTCATTTTGTTCCTTTTTAAATTAAATGTTTTAAGAGTTACCACTTTATTCCAATCAAGATGGCTTCAGGTGTGCCATACCTTTGTAATAAGTAGGACTGTTAGCGCTCTAGTTGTTCTTTAGAACACTCTGGGACATTCTGTCATTGGGCTATACTTGGGCTACATCTGGGTGATATTTGGGCTACATTTGGGCTCTTTTATCTCTGGTGGCCATTTTGGGAGACTGCATGTCAGAATTTTTTAATGAAATAGAAGAGGATTTGAAAAGTCACTCAAAATGTGCCCTAATTTTTCTTTCTGCAGCACTAATAATACCTTCTATTGCATAATATACCCCCTCATTTTGTTCCTTTTTAAATTAAATGTTTTAAGAGTTACCACTTTATTCCCATCACGATGGCTCCAGGTGTGCTATACCTTTGTAATAAGTAGGACTGTTAGCGCTCTAATTGTTCTTTAGAACACTCTGGGACATTCTGTCATTGGGCTATACTTGGGCTACATCTGGGTGATATTTGGGCTACATTTGGGCTCTTTTGTCTCTGGTGGCCATTTTGGGAGACTACATGTCAGAATGTTGAATGAAATAGAAAAGGATTTGAGAAGTCACTCAAAATGTGCCCTAATTTTTCATTCTGCAGCACTAATCATACTTTCTATGGCAAAATATACCCCCTCATGTTGTTTCTTTTTAAATTAAATGTTTTAAGAGTTACCACTTTATTCCAATCAAGATGGCTTCAGGTGTGCCATACCTTTGTAATAAGTAGGACTGTTAGCGCTCTAGTTGTTCTTTAGAACACTCTGGGACATTCTGTCATTGGGCTATACTTGGGCTACATCTGGGTGATATTTGGGCTACATTTGGGCTCTTTTGTCTCTGGTGGCCATTTTGGGAGACTGCATGTCAGAATGTTTTAATGAAATAGAAAAGGATTTGAGAAGTCACTCAAAATGTGCCCTAATTTTTCATTCTGCAGCACTAATCATACTTTCTATGGCAAAATATACCCCCTCATGTTGTTTTTTTTAAAATTAAATGTTTTAAGAGTTACCACTTTATTCCAATCAAGATGGCTTCAGGTGTGCCATACCTTTGTAATAAGTAGGACTGTTAGCGCTCTAGTTGTTCTTTAGAACACTCTAGGAGGCTGCCGTAGAACACAAAGGAATCAACTGACAGTCTCTGTCCTTGTTGGATGTACATGTTTTACTGAGAATGTCAGACTTCATTTTCACATGACTGAGAAAGATAATGTGAATTTACATAAAATATGCTTTCAGTTTAGCTTATAGATCCCCTTCCAAACCACTGTGGGAAAATCATGAGATATTAGTTTTCTTTCAAACAATATTCATGATATCATAGCAGAAGGTTTTTTCACATGGAAAAATCACCTTAGAACCCACCACAATTCCTAAAACGAGTATGGTACCATCAACAAATGATTTATAATGTAACTAAAGTCCTAAAACCCTCTATTAACTACAATGCTTTTTAATGAGGTGCTATCATGTATATTGGTCCCAAGATGGCTGCCAACCCTTCTTGGATGAAGTGCTAACAGCCAATCAGATCAGATGTGTGGTTAGGCTCCGCCCAGATATATATCTTTTTTTGAACCTAAATTACTCAAAATCCACTGGAGCACATATATTGAGACCTAGCAAAGGCACATCGGGCTAACAGTCCCTACAATTTTGCCAAGTTTCGTGCAAATCCATTCGGCCGTTCGAGCTAAAAGTGAGGCCAACCGCCCTATGGAAATGAACATGGGAAAAACGCGTTTTGGGACCCCCCTTTTTTCTCGGCCCCCCCTTGATGAAACCCCCCCAAATTGTCAGGTGCTGCTCAGAAACAAAATGTTCCATATTCCTGAAAATTTCAGCCAATTCCGTCCACAAACGCCAAAGTTACTAGACATAGAATTTTCAAAAATCCCATAGAGAAAAAATCCTAACTATATATACCTACTGGCGACCGCCAGTAGGTAATATACATATATGTATATATATATATATATATATATATATATATATATATATTCACTGAAAAAAACATAGGTTTCACACCAGTTATAGTTAGGAATTAGCATTTAAAAAACCTATTAAATTCACTGAAAAAACCATAGGTTTCACACCAGTTATAGTTAGCTGGAAATTTTACTGATATAAAACCATTGAAATTCCCACGTTATAGTTAGTCGGACTCACTATAACTTGCGCGTGCAATGCACTGCTGATGACATCACATATTACATCACTCATGACATGGTCAGTGACATCACTCATGACACCATCCTTGTGACATAGTGACAGACCTTCTTTCACTATAATGTAACCCTTGAGACACATATTCAAAAATAAAAACTGAAATTTTAAAAAAAATGGAGATACCTATATCAGTTACAACAAGCAATTCAGTAATTCCACTATCTATATACACATCCACTCATTCACCAACAGTTCTATATAGTCACTCATACATATACTCACTCATCATATGAAGTGATACACCTATACATCTTGTTACACACCGACATTCATCCAAAAGTTACTCACACACATATTCTCACATGCAAATAAACTATTGGACATCCATTTATTTGAATATAGAGTTATACACACACTTCCACTTTACTTCTATTTAAAATTACACATATTTATTCTCTTAAACAATCACTTATAGAAACACATACTTATTTAAACAGGAACTCTTACAATCTCTTACTCTCACATATACTCACTTATATACAACAATATTCACATATACTAGATTAAAACATATGTAGTTACTGATAAAGACACTAGTGAGACAGTCATTCACTCACTAACAAACACATATAGACACTCATCCACACATACAGTCCTGTACATATGCTGTCTTCAAAACACATACAAACAAAGAGTCAGTCACTCATGCATCTATGTGCTAAGTAATACCCCCACCAAACCATATAGACACTCATACTGATACTAATAATAATATCAAATAACCCATATACATACACATGAGTGGATGTGTATTAGATGGTGGTATTACTGAATTGGTTGTTGTAACTGGTATGGGTATATCCACTTTTTTGAAAATATTAGTTTCTATTTTTGAATATGTGTTTCATGGGTTACATTATAGTGAAAGGAGGTCTGTCACTGTGTCACAAGGATGGTGTCATCAGTGATGTCATGAGTGATGTCACTGACCATGTCATGAGTGATGTAATATGTGATGTCATCAGCAGTGCATTGCACGCGCAAGTTATAGTGAGTCCGACTAACTATAACGTGGGAATTTCAATGGTTTTATATCAGTAAAATTTCCAGCTAACTATAACTGGTGTGAAACCTATGTTTTTTTCAGTGAATTTAATAGGTTTTTTAAATGCTAATTCCTAACTATAACTGGTGTGAAACCTATGGTTTTTTCAGTGAATTTCATAGGTTTTTTAAATGCTAATTCCTAACTATAACTGGTGTGAAACCTATGGTTTTTTCACTGAATTTCATAGGTTTTTTAAATGCTAATTCCTTTGTATATCGAGTTTCTAACCTTTTTTTTTTTTACAATTTGCTGTTTTTTTTTAAGTATTCTTTGTTTTTTTTTATAATTTTTTTCTTTTGCGCTCTGGGTGCGCGCTCCGGGAAGCTTTCAGCTAAGCTCTCCAGTAAGCTTCTCCGAGAGCTCATCTGAAAGCGCACCCAGAGCGCAACTGTCGTTCGTGAAAAAAAAATATGAATGAAAAGTTAATAATAATGCAAAACATTTCGTACCATACAAATAAAATTTGTTTTTTTTAATATGGAAAATGATTATGCATTTCTATAAAAGATTGATGACGTCACTTCGGCGCGCAACGTAAGTGCCCTCGGAAGCGCATACGTGCGCGGCGCCGAAACGCACGGAAAAGCGCCTACGATCGCGCCACGTTTGCGCCCCGGAAGCGCCTACGATCGCGCTGCGTAAACGCACCCGGAAGTGCACCGGAGCGCGCAGCGTAAACGCGTCGGGTCATGTGACCCTAAAATAACACTTTTCATTGGTTGCTAACAGTTTTTTTTTACAATGAATGAAATCCCCACCCATTTCCTTCACTTCTTCTTTCACTTTTGTGACTGAAAGACCTGCCTTTTTTGCTGCTCCATATTCCTGGATTCATCATGGCTGCCAGACCATCCAGCAGTGAAGATGACTCCAATGATTTCATTGATGAAGAGCCTCCTACCCCAAAGGTGAAGGAACATTTCATCTGGAAATTTTTTAAGTTTCCAGCAGGCCAGAAGAAGGTGAATGCACCAAAAGTAGAGTGCAGGATCTGCAAACAGGTCCTGTCACGGGGTAACCCCCAAAAAAAATACTCTTTTGGCAACTTCACCATGATTCGCCATGTGGAGAGGAGGCACCCCCAGAATTTTTCCCGGGAAAGTGTCAGGGCTCTGGCACAGGAGGTTCCCAGAGATGGGGCCTCTACATCAACAGGAGGAGCAACTTCTTCTGGAAGAGAACAATCTCAGGGGCAGGTAGCAAACATTCAACCTGCATTCAACCATGGGGTCGTCAGATGCAGATACTGCAATCAACTCCTCACCTATGGGGAGCAAAGTGTCCTGCTCATGGTTCGGGCATTGGAGAACCATCACTGCCCTTCCCACCCCTAATTTTTTTCTTTTCTTTTTGCTCCTGTTGAGCAGTTTCTATTCCCTGTTTTTGTTCCTGTTCAGTTAAAAGAAGAAAACCAAAAGTTCTTTTCAGAACTACCTCCAATTCTCATCAAAGAGCTATAATCTTAAAAAATGAAGAGTAAGTGAAATATAGTGCATTGATAATTGAAAGGAGAATGAGTAAGAAAGAACAGAAAGGTATGAGAGGTGAAAGGAAGTGAAGTAGGAGGAATGAAAGAAGGTGAGTGTTAGAAAAGAAAGTTATGACACAGTGAATAAACTGGAGGCCTCATTTCTGAAAAGTGACGCATCGCTACGTGAAAATAGCGATGCGTCACTTTTCTGGACGCACTCCTTATGACATTCCAGATATGTCATATTTAATATATGACTAATCAATTCGCAAGGAGTTACAGATATGTCAGTATTTCTGACATATCTGTAAACACAAAAGTAACGCATTGCAGGAGTGCGTCACAAAAGTGACGCAACTCCAGTAATGTGTCCTTTCACATGGAAAAAGCACCATGTGAAAGGTTTGCTGTGAAGCAGGCGCAAGATTTTGGCGCAACTGCATCCTAAAAGTGACGCACTGCGTCATTATTACCAAGCTTTTTGCAAGGAACACCCCCTCTGCATGCATTATACCTGACACTATTTTTTAAAAAGTGACGCATGTACGTACATGGGTCACTTTTTAAAACTCTGCGCCATATTGTATCTGCATCAGGTATAATGTATGCAGAGGGGGCAATCCCTCGCAAAAAGCTTGGTAATAACAACGTACTGAAATCTATGAGATTTCTCTGCGTCACTTTTAGGATGCTATTGCGTCAAAATCTTGCGCCGGCCTCGCATCACTTTTATGTTTACAGATATGTCAGAAATACTGACGTATCTGTAACTCCTTGCAACATGATTCGTCATACATTAAATATGACACATCTGGAATGTCATAAGGACTGTGGACAGAAAAGTGACGCATCACACCAGCAGTGTAATAAAATGTGCCTCGTTGCACTATATTTAAAGGATGCAACAGCATCCTAAAAGTGACGCAGTGAAATCTCAAACATTTCACTACGTCGCTATTACAAAGCTTTTAGTGGGAGAACACCCCCTCTGCATGCATTATACCTCACGCAGATATAATGTGGCGCTTGATTTTAAAAAGTGACCCATCTACCTAGATACCTCACTTTTTAAATATAACGCAACGAGGCACATTTTTTTACACTACTGGTGCAATGCGTCACTTTTCTGTGCGCACTCCTTATGACATTCCAAGTAACGCATTGCTGCAGTGCGTCACAAAAGTGACGCAACTCCAGTAATGTGTCCTTTCAAATGGGGAAAGCAGCATATGAAAGGTCTTGCCTCAGTCTAACACCTGCTGTAAAGCAGGCACAAGATTTTGACGCAACAGCATCCTAAAACTGACGCAGTGAAATCTCAAAGATTTCACTGCGTCGCTATTACAAAGCTTTTTGCGGGAGAACACCCCCTCTGCATGCATTATACCTGACGCTATTTTTAAAAAGTGACGCATCTAGGTACATGGGTCACTTTTTAAAACTCTGCGCCATATTGTATCTGCATCAGGTATAATGTATGCAAAGGGGGCATTCCCCCGCAAAAAGCTTGGTAATAACCACGTACTGAAATCTATAAGATTTCTCTGCGTCACTTTTAGGATGCTGTTGCGTCAAAATCTTGCACCTGCCTCGCATCACTTTTATGTTTACAGATATGTCAGAAATACTGACGTATCTGTAACTCCTTGCAACATGATTCGTCATACATTAAATATGACACATCTGGAATGTCATAAGGAGTGCGCACAGAAAAGTGACGCATAACACCAGCAGTGTAATAAAATGTACCTCGTTGCACTATATTTAAAAAGTGACGCATCTAGATAGATGCGTCACTTTTTAAATATTGCATAACAATGCGCATTTTTTTACACCGCTGGTGCGTCACAAAAATTGACGCACAGGAAGCGCAAAACTAACAGCGCAAGGCCTTCATAAATATGGTCCTGGATTTTCCCCGTGCTTCGCCGGTGCGCGTACCATGCGCTTCCCCCGCGCAAAACGAAAAAAAAATTTTAATGCCCTGCAGGACCCTATTTTAGTCCCTACATCAAACCTAGGGGATCAGAGGGGGTCTACTCTTCCCCCTTATGGTCATTTGCCCCTTTTTTTTTCAAACCCCTTGTGTCTCGATTTTACCGAGACACAAGATGGCGGCCGCTCCGCACTGTTTAGAATGTTTACAGACAACTGAGAGCCAATCAGCTTCCTGCGCGCAAGTCGCGTGTCGCGCCTGGAGCGCACTCCGGTGCGCGCACGGGAGAGCGCCTATAGATATATATATTTTTTTGAACCTAAATTACTCAAAATCCACTGGAGCACATATCTTGAGACATAGCAAAGGCACATCAGGCTACCAGTCCCTACAATTTTGCCAAGTTTCGTGGAAATCCATTCAGCCGTTCGGGCTAAAAGTGAAATCGACCGCCCTATGGAAATTAACATGGGGAAAACGCGTTTTGGGACCCCCCTTTTATCTTGGCCCCCGGTTAACGTATCCCCCCCAAACTTTCAGGAAAGGACCGGAACCCCGCGAGGCCATTTTCAGGAAATTTTCAGGCAGATTCGTCAACCGGCGCCAAAGTTATTCCAAATAGAATTTTGAGATTTAACATTGAAAAAAATCCTAACTATAACTACCTACTGGCGACCGCCAGTAGGTAATATATATATATATATATATATATATATATATATATATATACATATATATATATATATACATATATATATATATATATATATATATTTCTCACAAAAAAAGTATTCCAGCACTCCGTTAGTCAGAAGTTTTTGATTTATTCAGTGCAAATGTACAAGCCTACGCGTTTCGAACCTCCTGGTTCCTTTTCACGGCGGCATAAACAATTGTCCTACTTCACTTTCAGTATTTAAGTGATTGTAGTTACTTGGTGCATTTTGGGACATGTAGTTAGTTGTGGAAAATTCCCACTGACATTTCAAATATAACGAAATTTACACTGGGTTTAGTGTTAAATAAAAATTCAAGCAAATACTTTTTTAGCTTTTGTTTCGCAATTATGGCTAAGTGCCTTAATTGTAGTTATAGTCCCAAAATTTGCACATATTGGCAACCTGGCAGTGTTCATATTCTGCAACTGTTGTGGATAAGCATGTTCCAATTTACAAGGAATAATTGGTGGTTTTTACATTCCCATGTGCAGAATTCTTTTGTTTCTAGGGCTGAGTGCCCTTGCCACTGCCACTAAATGGTCACCATTAAACAAAACTTACATCAGATACCAACCAAAAGAAGTGTGTACAATTAGTCAAATAATTACTATGTAGGTGCAGTTCTAGGAACTGTCAACTTATTTACATAGGAATGTCTCTTAGTAGTGAACCAGTTCATAATAGTACTTAGTCGTTTACTGTATATAGGAAATGTCAAAATGTTTTTACAATGTTTTTACAAGTGGAAATAAAGCTCCTCATCCCCGTTCAGGCCTGTGGGGATCTTGGTCTTGAACCGCATGATTAATTTTGATTCCATTCTGCGTAGTTTTAGTTTTCTGTTTCCGCCACGTTCATGTTGTGGAATCGTTGCTAGACCGAGGAATTGCACATCTTGCCATGACTTGTTGGTATGACTTGTGCTGCCTATGTATCTTTTTCCACAATAGCACTGGAGCATGTATATCACAAAACTGGTTTCACAGGTTATATGTTCCCGTATTGTGAATGTTTTGCCCGCTGGATCTGTTATATTCTTGACATTCTTTCCTATTTTACAAGCCTTACAGGTTTTACATCTTACAAAGCCTTTGTTTTTATCTGTCAGCCAGTTGTTCGTTTTTTTGGTGTTTTCAAAGTGGCTGTGCACCAAGTGATCTGAAAGGTTCAATGCTCTTCTATAGGTTACTAGAGGTCTCTCTCCAATGTTTTACCTATGTCAGGATCTTTTTGAATTAGATGCCAATATTTTTTTAGTATTGTCTGTATCTTGTAGCTTTCTTTGCTATACGTGACGATCATCCTTGGCGGTTCTTTGTCATTGTCCTTATCCTGTTTGTTTGGTCTTTCTTGCAGGGGCAGTAGGGTTTCAGCTCTTGTTTTCTTTCTGGCTTTTTCTTCTCCTTTTTTGATGTCTTGGTGTTTGTACCCTCTTTGTGTGAATCTTACTGTAGTTTCTTTGAAGTTTTTTTCTTTTTCTGTTTCCTCCGAACAATTTCTTCGCATTCTTAGCAGTTCTCCATAAGGAATGCTTTGTTTCAATTTTCGAGGATGGAAGCTGCGTCCGTGCAATAGGCTGTTCGTTGCCGTTTCCTTCCTGTGAGTTGTTGTTTGGATTTGGTTGTTGTTAACATAGACTTTTGTGTCCAGGAATACCACTTCCTTATTGCTGATGGTATGTGTGAACTTCAGACCTACAGTGTTGTTATTCAGTTCGTCAAAAAAGTTTTGAAATTCAGACCTTGTTCCCTTCCATAATAGGAAGAGATCGTCGATGAAGCGTAACCATAACGCTACTTGTGCCATGTAATGGTCGTTTTCTTCTCTCCAAGCTATGCTCCTCTCCCACCACCCCATCATGAGGTTAGCATAGCTTGGAGAGAAAGAAACTCCCATGGCTGTCCCACATTTCTGCCTGTATACCTTTTTGTTAAAAAGGAACACATTATTGTAGAGGCATAATCTGATCATTTCGATCAGCATCTTGGAGTGTTCTCGTTCTTTTACTGGGCATTGTTGTAAGAAGTACTGTATCGCTTTCACGCCTATCTCGTGCTCTATTGACGTGTATAGCGAGATGACGTCTATTGTCACTAGTAAGTAATTGGGCTGCCATTCAGTATTCATCAGAATACGCATAAAGTCCCCCGTGTCTTTGATGTAGGAACTCAAAGTGGGGACTATCGGAGCCAAAAAGTGGTCAACGAAAATGGACACATGCTCATACAGGCTGCCACAACTGGAGATTATGGGTCTTCCGGGAGGTTTTATCAAAGTCTTATGAACCTTGGGGAGGAAGTATATGGTGGGGGTGATTGGATGCTCCACCATCAAAAATTTCCTTTCTTCGTCTGAGATGAGTCCGTTTTCCTTCCATTCATTCAGTTTGTTGCCCAGTTCTGTTTTGTAGTTCAGTGTCGGGTCCTTGGATAGGCATTCGTAGTTCTTGAGATCTTTCAGCTGGCGCATGGCTTCTTCGATATAATCTGTTTTATCCATAATTACTATATTTCCGCCCTTGTCTGCTGGTTTTATTTCTATAGTTGGGTTGTTTTTCAAAGTTGTTATGGCCAGCCGTTCTTGTTTGCTGAGGTTTTCTCTCCCTTCTGGTGAGATTGGTTTCATTTTATCCAATTCGCCTAATACCAATTGATAGAATGTGTCAATCTTATTGCCTGGATTCATGATTGGGCAAAATTTGGATTTGTTTTTGAGTCCGGTGATTCTTCTCTTATCAGTTGTGACGTCCATTTCTGTGAGTAATTGTGTGTCCGTGATTTGGGATGATGTGGTGTCATGGGCTAATTCATATGCAGTGCGTAGACATGGAATTTCACTGATATTGTATTCGCCACTTGCTTCATCTGTAAGTTGGACTTCTTGTTGGGCCAATTCTGTTCTTGGTTGGGGATGCTTGGTAAAGTGTTTCCTGAGTTTCAACTTCCTTATATATTTGTAAAGATCGATTTTTGTGTCCACAATGTCTTGATGTGATTCAGGACAGAACGATAAGCCTTTGTTCAAAAGGGTTGTTTCTGCTTGATTTGGTGTGTAGTTGGACAGGTTTATGATTAAATTTGGTGATGTTTTATCGCAAGGTTGTTTGTTCTTCATTTTTTGGATTGTTTGCGATTCCGCAGGTTGTACCCGCTTGATTTTGTTTCGTCCTCTCCTTGTTTTACGTTTTGTCCTCTTGATTGATATGCACCTCTCCCCATTGGTCGGGATGTTTGGTAACTTCTGTTTCTTGATTTGCCTTTCGGTGCCTGTTGTTCCTGATAAGACAGGGTCAGTTCCTCTAAAAAAGTAAACCTCCTCATGTTTTTATTTGGTCGTTGTTCCCCATCGCTGACCTCAGATTCAGGCTCGCTTCCAGAGGTTGTGGGATCTGCCACTGGTTTCCAGTGCTGTTTAAGGATGTCATATTTTTTCGCAAACGTCAGGATGGTGCCGAATTCATAGTCATCCTCATCCCTACGGAACTTTCTTTGTTTTCTCAGTTTTACTTCTTCCTCATGTTTGTCTAGATTTTTTTCCATGTCACTGCGTAATTTCTTAAGGGTGCCCTCATCTTCCTTAAGGGCTGTAATTTGATTTTCAATGTCCCTGATCTTGTCATGAAATTCTTCCACATCTTTCCTTGCGTATTTTATTATGATCAACATCATATTGCGCGAGCATCCCATGTTGTTAATGCCCCATTCTTCTAGCATCTCCGGTTTAGTGTCAGGGTGATTAGGAAGCGTGAAAATTCTTAAACCTCTCGGAACCATCTTGTGTTCTATGTACTTTTCCAGGGTGATTATTTCCCATGATCTGGAGATTTCCTTGCGCATCAATTTCTCTAATTGCGCAAACAACTGTTTTCCAGAAGTCGCGGTTAGTTGTTGTTCTTTTCTTGCTTCTTCCCTGCGTTCTGGTCTGTCTTTTCCTTTCTCAAACAGACTCTCTGCCGCAGTTGCTCTTTTTGCTGCGCGCTCTTCCATAATGAAATCCTGATGGTTGCCAATTATTTTGTATAATCGGGTATTGTCACACTCGGTTGTGATTTGATGTAGTTTGCTGCGTAGGAACTTCTGTTTGTTTGCTCCAATTGCTGATCTTTGTAAAGGTCCTCCCTCTGCTGGGAAGCCTTATCGTACTGCACTGATAGTGACTAACGCGACCTCAGTAGAACAGATAGAGTATCGCTACTGTTACTTAAATCTCTTTCATTCAGAGTTCTTGGTATTGTGGCCGCACCTCGACATGTATTCTTTCCGCGTTACACTCCTACACACAGGCACACGCTTATCTGGGAGACTCCCGGTCGTGTCCGCGTCCTCCGACTCGGCACTCCGGCGCTCTACCAGTCGGTGCGGGAGGAAACTTTTCGGCTTCTCGATCTCTGAACGGGGATGAGGAGCTTTATTTCCACTTGTAAAAACATTGTAAAAACATTTTGACATTTCCTATATACAGTAACCGACTAAGTACTATTATGAACTGGTTCACTACTAAGAGACATTCCTATGTAAATAAGTTGACAGTTCCTAGAACTGCACCTACATAGTAATTATTTGACTAATTGTACACACTTCTTTTGGTTGGTATCTGATGTAAGTTTTGTTTAATGGCGACCATTTAGTGGCAGTGGCAAGGGCACTCAGCCCTAGAAACAAAAGAATTCTGCACATGGGAATGTAAAAACCACCAATTATTCCTTGTAAATTGGAACATGCTTATCCACAACAGTTGCAGAATATGAACACTGCCAGGTTGCCAATATGTGCAAATTTTGGGACTATAACTACAATTAAGGCACTTAGCCATAATTGCGAAACAAAAGCTAAAAAAGTATTTGCTTGAATTTTTATTTAACACTAAACCCAGTGTAAATTTCGTTATATTTGAAATGTCAGTGGGAATTTTCCACAACTAACTACATGTCCCACAATGCACCAAGTAACTACAATCACTTAAATACTGAAAGTGAAGTAGGACAATTGTTTATGCCGCCGTGAAAAGGAACCAGGAGGTTCGAAACGCGTAGGCTTGTACATTTGCACTGAATAAATCAAAAACTTCTGACTAACGGAGTGCTGGAATACTTTTTTTGTGAGAAATGCAAATACGGAGCCCTGTCCTGGCTTCGACTCCAGCACCGACCAGCTAAGCGCTCCCTCTGCGACAGGACAGCTAGTGTTGAATATATATATATATATATATATATATATATATTCACTGAAAAAACCATAGGTTATAGACCATATATAGTTAGGAATTCGCATTTACAAAACCTTATTTTACTCACACAAAACTATTGAAATTCCATATATAGTTAGTTGCACTAACTATATATCGCGCACCCGCAATCCACTGCTGATGATGTCACATATTACATCATTCATGACATGGTCAGTGACATCACTGATGACATCACTGATGACATCTCAAATGACATCACTGATGACATCTCAAATGACATCACTGACGACATCACTGATGACATCTCATTTGACATTACTGATCACATCACTGATGATATCATTCATGTGATAATACGATGAACCTCTTCAGACTCTAATATAACCTTAGATACAATCAGTGTAAACAGACACTCACAGACTGTCACTCATCCATGGAGTTACTCACACACCTAGTCAGTCATGCAAAGAATCAATCACACCTCCATTTCCTCAACTATACAGTTATACAAACTTTACTTATTCAAACATATACTAACACATATTTACTCTCTTATACAATCCCTGATACAAGTTCACAATGATTCATACAGCCACTCACACATTCACTGGCTCTTATGCACAGTTATTTATATATGTCAACTCTCACATGTACTGTGTTTTACATATGTACTTACTTTGACATGTAGCACTGAGATATCCATTCACTCACCAATACACTCATGCACACAGTCAACCGCCCATACAGCTGTTTCCACATGCACTTTTGAAACCATACATCTAGTGAATCAACTGCTCACACATCTATGCACAGAGTCATACACCTCCCAGCCACCCACACACACACTCAGTCTCCCATACAAATACTTGGGCAACCAATCAATAACCCATATAGTTACTCATATAGCTACTTATCAACACATGCAACAGTTTACAGAACAACAGACATAATGATGCACAAATTAAGACAGTTTAGTCACTAACCCATGCACTCAGTGAGACACATTTAATCACTCACTCATACAGTCAATCATGCACCTACTAAATCCTTCATCCAGACACTTATACATCCACTCATTCTTCAATATGTAAGACATATTTTAACTTTACAGAAACATACAGTCACTGGATGTTGTCATCAGTGATGTCATCAGCGATGTCATTTGAGATGTCATCAGTGATGTCATCAGTGATGTCACTGACCATGTCATGAATGATGTAATATGTGACATCATCAGCAGTGGATTGCGGGTGCGCGATATATAGTTAGTGCAACTAACTATATATGGAATTTCAATAGTTTTGTGTGAGTAAAATAAGGTTTTGTAAATGCGAATTCCTAACTATATATGGTCTATAACCTATGGTTTTTTCAGTGAATTTTCAAGGTTTTGTAAATGCTAATTCCTAACTATATATGGTCTATAACCTATGGTTTTTTCAGTGAATTTTCAAGGTTTTGTAAATGCTAATTCCTAACTATATATGGTCTACAACCTATGGTTTTTTCAGTGAATATATATATATATACATACATATATAAACATATATCATCTGTATATCTATATAAATACAAACATAAATGCATGCATACATACACTTATATGCATACAGATGCATGTTATTTACATGAAAGTTGAAAAAACACTAATAAAAGCAAAGCTAAAAAGCCACCTCATTACAAACAGAATGGCTTTAACTTAAACGAGGGCGAGATCTATTGCATTTTCAATGCTTGTTTACTTTGGTTCCATAAAGAAGGCATTCAGATGTGTCACACATTTGCCATAAATTCTGAATGTTAGCACTCTAGTTGCACATTAGATCACTGTAGTAAAGCTACTGCTCACCAGGGACGTCTGCTGCTGGTATTCAAAGTGCATGTTTCAGTCTGCATGTCAGAATTTTTTTAATGAAATAGAAGAGGATTTGAGAAGTCACTCAAAATGATCCCTAATTTTTCTTTCTGAAGCACTAATCATACTTTCTATGGCAAAATTAACCCCCTCATGTTGTTCCTTTTTAAATTGAGTGTTTTCAGACTTACCACTTCATTCCAATCAAGATGGCTTCAGGTGTGCCATACCTTTGTAATAAGTAGGACTGTTAGCGCTCTAGTTGTTCTTTAGAACACTCTGGGACATTCTGTCATTGGGCTATACTTGGGGTACATCTGGGTGATATTTGGGCTACATTTAGGCTCTTTTGTCTCTGGTGGCCATCTTGGGAGACTCTATGTCAGAATTTTTTAATGAAATTGAAGAGGGTTTGAGAAGTCACTCAAAATGTGCCCTAATTTTTCTTTCTGCAGCACTAATCATAATTCATATGGCAAAATATACCCCCTCATTTTGTTCCTTTTTAAATTAAATGTTTTAAGAGTTACCACTTTATTCCAATCAAGATGGCTTCAGGTGTGCTATACCTTTGTAATAAGTAGGACTGTTAGCGCTCTAGTTGTTCTTTAGAACACTCTGGGACATTCTGTCATTGGGCTATACTTGGGCTACATCTGGGTGATATTTGGGCTACATTTGGGCTCTTTTGTCTCTGGTGGCCATTTTGGGAGACTGCATGTCAGAATGTTTTAATGAAATAGAAGAGGATTTGAAAAGTCACTCAAAATGTGCCCTAATTTTTCTTTCTGCAGCACTAATCATACTTTCTATGGCAAAATATACCCCCTCATGTTGTTTCTTTTTAAATTAAATGTTTTAAGAGTTACCACTTTATTCCAATCAAGATGGCTTCAGGTGTGCCATACCTTTGTAATAAGTAGGACTGTTAGCGCTCTAGTTGTTCTTTAGAACACTCTGGGACATTCTGTCATTGGGCTATACTTGGGCTACATCTGGGTGATATTTGGGCTACATTTGGGCTCTTTTGTCTCTGGTGGCCATTTTGGGAGACTGCATGTCAGAATGTTTTAATGAAATAGAAAAGGATTTGAGAAGTCACTCAAAATGTGCCCTAATTTTTCATTCTGCAGCACTAATCATACTTTCTATGGCAAAATATACCCCCTCATGTTGTTTCTTTTTAAATTAAATGTTTTAAGAGTTACCACTTTATTCCAATCAAGATGGCTTCAGGTGTGCCATACCTTTGTAATAAGTAGGACTGTTAGCGCTCTAGTTGTTCTTTAGAACACTCTAGGAGGCTGCAGTAGAACACAAAGGAATCAACTGACAGTCTCTGTCCTTGTTGGATGTACATGTTTTACTGAGAATGTCAGACTTCATTTTCACCTGACTGAGAAAGATAATGTGAATTTACAGAAAATATGCTTTCAGTTTAGCTTATAGATCCCCTTCCAAACCACTGTGGGAAAATCATGAGATATTAGTTTTCTTTCAAACAATATTCATGATATCACAGCAGAAGGTTTTTTCACATGGTAAAATCACCTTAGAACCCACGACAATTCCTAAAACGAGTATGGTACCATCAACAAATGATTTATAATGTAACTAAAGTCCTAAAACCCTCTATTAACTACAATGCTTTTTAATGAGGTGCTATCATGTATATTGGTCCCAAGATGGCTGCCAACACTTCTTGGATGAAGTGCTGACAGCCAATCAGATCAGATGTGTGGTTAGGCTCCGCCCAGATATATATCTTTTTTTGAACCTAAATTACTCAAAATCCACTGGAGCACATATATTGAGACCTAGCAAAGGCACATCGGGCTAACAGTCCCTACAATTTTGCCAAGTTTCGTGCAAATCCATTCAGCCGTTCGAGCTAAAAGTGAGGCCAACCGCCCTATAAAAAATAACATGGGAAAAACGCGTTTTGGGACCCCCCTTTTTTCTCGGCCCCCCCTTGATGAAACCCCCCCAAATTGTCAGGGGCTGCTCAGAAACAAAATGTTCCATTTTCCAGAAAATTTCAGCCAATTCCGTCCACAAACGCCAAAGTTATTAGACATAGAATTTTCAAAAATCCCATAGAGAAAAAATCCTAACTATATATACCTACTGGCGACCGCCAGTAGGTAATATATATATATATATATATATATATATATATATATATATATATATATATATATATATATATATATTACCTACTGGCGGTCGCCAGTAGGTAGTTATAGTTAGGATAATTTTCAATGTTAAATCTCAACATTCTATTTTGAATAACTTTGGCGCCGGTTGTCGAATCTGCCTGAAATTTTCAGGAAAATGGTCTCATGGCGGTCCGGTCCTTCCCTGAAAGTTTGGGGGGGATTCGTCAAGCGGGGGCTGAGATAAAAGGGGGGTCCCAAAACGCGTTTTCCCCATGTTAATTTCCATAGGGCGGTCGATTTCACTTTTAGCCCGAACGGCTGAATGGATTTCCACCAAACTTGGCAAAATTGTAGGGACTGGTAGCCCGATGTGCCTTTGCTATGTCTCAAGATATGTGCTTCAGTGGATTTTGAGAAATTAACGTTCAAAAAAATATATATATCTATAGGCGCTCTCGGGTGCGCGCACCCGTGAGCGCTCCCGGCGCGACACGCGACTTGCGCGCAGAAAGCTGGTTGGCTCTCAGTTGTCTGTAAACATTCTAAACAGTCCGGAGCGGCCGCCATCTTGTCTATCGGTAAAATCTAGTCATAAGAGGTGGCAAAAACAAAGGGTGGAATTGACCATAAGGGGGCAGGGTAGACCCCCCTGACCCCCTAGGTGTGATATGGGGGCCATTAAAGGGCCCCGCGGGGCCTCAAAAAATTTTTTTTTTTTTCGATTTTCGCGGGGGAAGCGCCTGGTGCGCGCACGGGGGAGCGGGGGAAGCGCCTGGTGCGCGCACGGGGGAGCGTATCGGGGAGGGTACTATGGAAAAATAATCACTTCAAAAATTGTATGTTTATGAATTGTTTTTTTTTTTTATTTGTTTATACTTCATGAATTACATATAAAAAAGAATATTGTCTGATACAATTGATATTATTAAAGATAAATTTATTCCTCTGATTCTGTTTCATAATTTAATAAAATTTCTAACATAATATTGTCCGGAATTTCCTCATAATTATATGTACATGATTCAATTTCTTCCAAACATTCTATAAACTGTTCATCCAAAGAGTCATCCATGAAATCAACTTCTTTTTTTTCATCTTCTGGTTTTTCCACCTTTACTTTGATAGAAGTATCATTTGCCTTATTTTCTCCTTCCATTTTCTTTCTGTAAATTGCATATAAATTAACTATATTAGTAGAGCTAGTATACCAGAGAAGCCTAACTCAATCCATAACTATTACAGAGAAGTCTATGTCTATCTCTAACTATTAAAGAGGGATAGCATATCACTAACAGAATATTTTTTAAGAAATAAACTTAATGTGTACAATATACTTCCATAATTAGAAGTTACCTTAGAGAAATTAGTTGAAGTTGACAGTGAAATTTGTTTTCAAGTGTACTTCAGGAAGCAGTAGTCAAAATGGCTGTGTTTCCCTCTCTTCTTTTATATATATTGTTGTACTTAACCAATCAAACGACAGGAAAAAATCGTAGAAAATGAGAGATACTTTTTAATTGGTTGTAAATTCTAACATTACAAGTGTGTTTTTGTCATGTAATTTACCTCAGGATATTTAGACAGGCCTGTAGCCTAAATGTCTCAATGGAATTTCACCAAATTTGGGCAAATGGTAGGGACTGCTATGTAGTAGGGCGTATTCTATATTTGATGAAAGTGTCTCCATTGGGTTTTCCGTAAATTACTTTCCCACCTTTTTTTATTTTGCGCTTACTAGTGCGCGCTCAAGTACGCGCACGGGCAGCGTATCGGGAGTCATCCATTTTGTGTTTCGGAACAATCGAGACACAAGATGGAGGGTAAACAATGTTCGGAATGGATAGAAGGGGGAACTGTAGAGACTTCTTGACCCTCTAGGTTTTCTGAGGGGGGCTTAGGAGGCTCATAAACGTAAAAAAAAAAAAAAAATTCTTTAATTTTCCACGGGGGAAGCGCCTGGTGCGCGCACCTTTAAGCGTTCTCGTACGCGTACTTTGGTGAAAAATAGTGAAAAAAGTTAGAAAAAAATAAACGCTTTGAATGATCAGAGTTAGGGTAGCTCTGAAAAGAGCTTTTGGGTTCTGTGGTTGATTTAGGTACCTACAAGTAGGTTCCAATACACATTCTTAAATTCAGGAGGAATATTCTATTCCCCTCATCTGAGAAGTGCACTCCATCTCCTCTGTAGATGTCTTGCATGTTGTAACGCAAGTTATTATTGTATAATGAACCCATTCCATAGTCTCTCATGTAAGCAGAAACAGATTTATTTACATGTTTCCGTGCTTTCTCAAATTGTGGACCAAATTGGTTGGACCAGTTCCATTTCTGTCTTTGGCATATATTGGAATATACCAAGGCAGTGTGGGGAAAAAGTATCATCAATTGATGAAAGGTGTCCTTTAATAGCATTTCCAGACCTACCCCAGTTAATGTGCCTAGATCGTTTCCACCACAGTGCACAATTATAAGGTCAGGTTCTGGCAGATGCAAAAAGGTTTTCACCAATGGTATCAATTGGTGACATTTTAATCCTCTGTGGCCAATCCACTTGATTTCCACATTTGATAAATCAAGGTTATGAAAATTTCTGCTAGCTGCATACCTTTGAGCCCAGTGGATGTAGCTATGTCCAATAACCCAAACAGAGTACATGATGTGAGAAGGTTCTGGTCCAGTCAGATGAAGTGTGGGAATGAAATGGCAGTTGGAACAGTAGGAGTTCACAAAAAAATAATTGTGGAGTTTCTGTGCTCTTGAATCACTAGCAATGATTGGTGGATTCAGATAGTTGAAAACTGAAAGTTAGGGTGTATGGTTATGTTGTGTGAAAGAAGCAATTTGAATGGTTTAAAAAAAATCACCAAAAGCAAAAATACCCTGTATAGGCTGCTGTATTCACAGGTCAAACATCCTTGCTGAGTTAATTTGCAACATTGTAAGATAAACTTTTGAACCTTAGAGTTCAGTTAGGAGGGAGTTGCTATGGTAACAGATAGAAAGGTTTGAGAGGGGGATGGGTGTTGGTTTGAAAATAGTGAGGGAAGAGTTTTCATTGGTTGAATTAAGGCATATGTGTACAAAGATAGAGATTTTCTATGCCAGTCTTGGTTTCAGTGTATTGAGAGCACACCTTTTCCTCTGCTAAAGAAAAATTGGTGTGTGTGTCTGACACTGTTTTCAATCTCCAAAAGCATTTCTAAAGGTAAGTAATGATTCATTTAATTTAGATAGAGATTTATTTTCTCTATGGAGAATATTTGGAAGCAGATAGTTATGTTTTAGAAGTGAAATTGTATGTTAGTATATAAGTCCTGCGCAGTGTTTTTTACATGTTATTTAAAAATCGATTTTGGGTGCAAATGAATGGTATTTTTATTTGGCCTTTTTTATGATTGCCATGTGCAGTTGATGCATGACTTTAAACATGGGTAATAAGTGATGCACTGGTGGCGCCAGGCTTTTATAAATGAGGCCCTGATTTTGTTTGATGAGATTGAGTGGTTTTAGTTAGGTTCTGTGCAGTGTTTCTTACATGTTATTGAAAAATCGATTTTTGGGTGCAATTGATTGGTATATGTATTTGGCCCTTATTTATGAATGCCATGTGCAGCTGATGCATGACTTTAAACATGGGTAATAAGTGACGCACTGGTGGCGCAAGGCTTTCATAAATAAGGCCCTGACTTTGTTTGATGATATTGAGTGGTTGTACTTAGGTTCTGTGCAGTGTTCCTTACATGTTATTTAAAAATCGATTTTTGGGTGCAATTGATTGGTATATGTATTTGGCCCTTATTTATGAATGCCATGTGCAGCTGATGCATGACTTTAAACATGGGTAATAAGTGACGCACTGGTGGCGCAAGGCTTTCATAAATAAGGCCCTGACTTTGTTTGATGATATTGATTGGTTGTACATAGGTTCTGCGCCGTGTTCCTTACATGTTATTGAAAAATCGATTTTTGGGTGCAATTGATTAGTATATGTATTTTGCCCTAATTTATGATTGCCATGTGCAACTGATGCATGACTTTAAACATGGGTAATAAGTGACGCACTGGTGGCGCAAGGCTTTCATAAATAAGGCCTGACTTTGTTTGATGATATTGAGTGGTTGTACTTAGGTTCTGTGCAGTGTTCCTTACATGTTATTCAAAAATCGATTTTTGGGTGCAATTGATTGGTATATGTATTTGGTCCTTATTTATGATTGCCATGTGCAGCTGATGCATGACTTTAAACATGGGTAATAAGTGACGCACTGGTGGCGCAAGGCTTTCATAAATAAGGCCCTGACTTTGTTTGATGATATTGATTGGTTGTACTTAGGTTCTGCGCCGTGTTCCTTACATGTTATTGAAAAATCGATTTTTGGGTGCAATTGATTAGTATATGTATTTTGCCCTAATTTATGATTGCCATGTGCAACTGATGCATGACTTTAAACATGGGTAATAAGTGACGCACTGGTGGCGCAAGGCTTTCATAAATAAGGCCTGACTTTGTTTGATGATATTGAGTGGTTGTACTTAGGTTCTGTGCAGTGTTCCTTACATGTTATTCAAAAATCGATTTTTGGGTGCAATTGATTGGTATATGTATTTGGCCCTTATTTATGATTGCCATGTGCAGCTGATGCATGACTTTAAACATGGGTAATAAGTGACGCACTGGTGGTGCAAGGCTTTCATAAATAAGGCTCTGACTTTGTTTGATGATATTGATTGGTTGTACATAGGTTCTGCACAGTGCTTCTTACATGTTAAACAAAAATCGATTTTTGGGTGCAATTGATTGGTATATGTATTTGGCCCTTATTTATGAATGCCATGTGCAGCTGATGCATGACTTTAAACATGGGTAATAAGTGACGCACTGGTGGCGCAAGGCTTTCATAAATAAGGCCCTGACTTTGTTTGATGATATTGATTGGTTGTACTTAGGTTCTGCGCAGTGTTTCTTACATGTTATTGAAAAATCGATTTTTGGGTGCAATTGATTAGTATATGTATTTTGCCCTAATTTATGATTGCCATGTGCAACTGATGCATGACTTTAAACATGGGTAATAAGTGACGCACTGGTGGCGCAAGGCTTTCATAAATAAGGCCCTGACTTTGTTTGATGATATTGATTGGTTGTACTTAGGTTCTGTGCAGTGTTCCTTACATGTTATTCAAAAATCGATTTTTGGGTGCAATTGATTGGTATATGTATTTTGCCCTAATTTATGATTGCCATGTGCAGCTGATGCATGACTTTAAACATGGGTAATAAGTGACGCACTGGTGGCGCAAGGCTTTCATAAATAAGGCCTGACTTTGTTTGATGATATTGAGTGGTTGTACTTAGGTTCTGTGCAGTGTTCCTTACATGTTATTCAAAAATCGATTTTTGGGTGCAATTGATTGGTATATGTATTTGGCCCTTATTTATGAATGCCATGTGCAGCTGATGCATGACTTTAAACATGGGTAATAAGTGACGCACTGGTGGCGCAAGGCTTTCATAAATAAGACCCTGACTTTGTTTGATGATATTGAGTGGTTGTACTTAGGTTCTGTGCAGAGTTCCTTACATGTTATTCAAAATTCGATTTTTGGGTGCAATTGATTGGTATATGTATTTGGCCCTTATTTATGAATGCCATGTGCAGCTGATGCATGACTTTAAACATGGGTAATAAGTGACGCACTGGTGGCGCAAGGCT
Source organism: Lissotriton vulgaris (assembly GCF_964263255.1). Classification (NCBI taxonomy): domain Eukaryota; kingdom Metazoa; phylum Chordata; class Amphibia; order Caudata; family Salamandridae; genus Lissotriton; species Lissotriton vulgaris. Next base: position 34,935 of record NW_028243809.1, on the reverse strand, counting down.
TTCATAAATAAGGCCCTGACTTTGTTTGATGATATTGATTGGTTGTACATAGGTTCTGCGCCGTGTTCCTTACATGTTATTGAAAAATCGATTTTTGGGTGCAATTGATTAGTATATGTATTTTGCCCTAATTTATGATTGCCATGTGCAACTGATGCATGACTTTAAACATGGGTAATAAGTGATGCACTGGTGGCGCAAGGCTTTCATAAATAAGGCCTGACTTTGTTTGATGATATTGAGTGGTTGTACTTAGGTTCTGTGCAGTGTTCCTTACATGTTATTCAAAAATCGATTTTTGGGTGCAATTGATTGGTATATGTATTTGGCCCTTATTTATGATTGCCATGTGCAGCTGATGCATGACTTTAAACATGGGTAATAAGTGACGCACTGGTGGCGCAAGGCTTTCATAAATAAGGCCCTGACTTTGTTTGATGATATTGATTGGTTGTACTTAGGTTCTGCGCCGTGTTCCTTACATGTTATTGAAAAATCGATTTTTGGGTGCAATTGATTAGTATATGTATTTTGCCCTAATTTATGATTGCCATGTGCAACTGATGCATGACTTTAAACATGGGTAATAAGTGACGCACTGGTGGCGCAAGGCTTTCATAAATAAGGCTCTGACTTTGTTTGATGATATTGATTGGTTGTACATAGGTTCTGCACAGTGCTTCTTACATGTTAAACAAAAATCGATTTTTGGGTGCAATTGATTGGTATATGTATTTGGTCCTTATTTATGATTGCCATGTGCAGCTGATGCATGACTTTAAACATGGGTAATAAGTGACGCACTGGTGGCGCAAGGCTTTCATAAATAAGGCTCTGACTTTGTTTGATGATATTGATTGGTTGTACATAGGTTCTGCACAGTGCTTCTTACATGTTATTGAAAAATCGATTTTTGGGTGCAATTGATTGGTATATGTATTTGGCCCTTATTTATGAATGCCATGTGCAGCTGATGCATGACTTTAAACATGGGTAATAAGTGACGCACTGGTGGCGCAAGGCTTTCATAAATAAGGCCCTGACTTTGTTTGATGATATTGATTGGTTGTACTTAGGTTCTGCGCCGTGTTTCTTACATGTTATTGTAAAATTGATTTTTGGGTGCAATTGATTAGTATATGTATTTTGCCCTAATTTATGATTGCCATGTGCAACTGATGCATGACTTTAAACATGGGTAATAAGTGACGCACTGGTGGCGCAAGGCTTTCATAAATAAGGCCTGACTTTGTTTGATGATATTGAGTGGTTGTACTTAGGTTCTGTGCAGTGTTCCTTACATGTTATTCAAAAATCGATTTTGGGGTGCAATTGATTGGTATATGTATTTGGCACTTATTTATGATTGCCATGTGCAGCTGATGCATGACTTTAAACATGGGTAATAAGTGACGCACTGGTGGCGCAAGGCTTTCATAAATAAGGCTCTGACTTTGTTTGATGATATTGATTGGTTGTACATAGGTTCTGCACAGTGTTTCTTACATGTTATTCAAAAATCGATTTTTGGGTGCAATTGATTGGTATATGTATTTGGCCCTTATTTATGATTGCCATGTGCAGCTGATGCATGACTTTAAACATGGGTAATAAGTGACGCACTGGTGGCGCAAGGCTTTCATAAATAAGGCCCTGACTTTGTTTGATGATATTGATTGGTTGTACATAGGTTCTGCGCAGTGTTTCTTACATGTTATTCAAAAATCGATTTTTGGGTGCAATTGATTGGTATATGTATTTGGCCCTTATTTATGATTGCCATGTGCAGCCGATGCAAGACTTTAAACATGGGTAATAAGTGACGCACTGGTGGCGCAAGGCCTTTATAAATCAGACCCTGACTTTGTTTGATGATATTGAGTGGTTGTACTTAGGTTTTGCGCAGTGTTTCTTACATGTTATTGAAAAATCGATTTTTGGGTGCAATTGATTGGTATTTGCATTTGGCCCTTATTTATGAATGGCATGTGCAGCTGATGCTTGACTTTAAACATGGGTAATAAGTGACGCACTGGTGGCGCAAGGCCTTTAAAAATAAAGCCATGAGTTGCTATTGTATAAACTTAAATATGTTGCAATTTATTGTTTATATTGTTTGCTTTTTAACATTACTTTGTTGTTTGCTAATAGTGGTCTTTCATGTGTTTTTTTAACAGAACAACAGATTCAAATCAACTTCTGAAAAGCAAGCAAAAATGCCTTCAAGGCAAAGAAATATCAAAAATACCATACGGAAAAGGAGAACATCAACAACAGAGTTTATGGAATCCTCTTCAACAACTACTTCAAAAAACACCAGAAAAGCTTCTGGTAAGCCAATTAAGTCTTTTCTTCGTAACATATGTCGTAGGAAAAAAAATGAAATTGCTAATGTGAATATACAGAAAAAGTCAACAAATCTAAAAAGGAAAGAGAAGCCCACAAAAAATGTTTCCATTGGACCAGGAGAGAAGAGAATGGTTAGCAATAGAAGAGTAAATGTTTTTAGGGACATTCGTAGGCGAATGTTTCGCAATAGGGTAGTTTTAAATTTGCTAAAAAATGAAAAGAAAATTAAACTAAAAGCTGCTTTTTACAAGAAAAAGAAAAGTGTAGAAAAGATTGTTGATCAGGCTTTTGAAGTTAAGAAAAAATTATTTATTTTAATAATCAATAGAATTAGGATACTTAATAAGGCAATGGATGTTTTCAAATCGAACAGTAGATGGAAAAGAATTATTAATCGGAGTAATTTTTGTGAAGTATTTTCTGGTGAATGGATGCATAGTTCAAGTTCTGAGCCTTTTTTTAATGAGGAGAGTTACTTTCAGGAAAATGATTTGGTGCATGCGGTTGACACCAGTGGTCGTGCCTATGAGGTGAAAGATAGTTGTGTGATGGAAAAAGAGAAACTTGTACCTAGAGATGCAGAAGAGGTGTTAGCTGATGAAGTTTTAGGGAGACGTACTAAGGGTCCAGTGTACACATGGAAATGCAGTAGTATTTGTAGTGTGCGACAGGAATCAATTGATTTGCTTCGAAATTTCTTACGTACATATAGTAAAAAAAGTCTCAAACAAAAAATGAAGATCCTGCAAGAGTTAGATCCTTGCAGAGTGAGAGAAAGCACAGGTTTGCAAGGGCATTCACTAGCATGTCTTTCTAGAAAAGTTTGTCGGAGTGTTTTTCATCATTTTAGGATGTTAGCAGTGCATCATAATAACGTAAGGAAATTAGTGAGGAAGTTGTATTATGCAAAAAGTCCTGCACTTAAGCTTAAACAGTTAAATAGTGCTCTTTTGCATGGATCTGAAGTGGATGTGAAGACTATTTGTGAAGAAATTGAGTTTTGTTATTTTGGGAACAAAGAGGACAGTGTAGAAATAGATATAGTAATGGATGGTAATGCAGAAGATAATGGACAAATTTCAAGTATTGAAAAGTTTGATGAGGAAATTATCAAGTTTAAGGTGAAATCAAGTGAGAGGCCTAATGTAACTTGTGTGTGTTGTCGACGGACTCATTATAAAATTCAGACTAGGTTAGTTGATTTATATGCAAAAAGTGAATTGGAAAATAATAGTGAATGGGAGGATTTTGTAAGTTATTTGTTGGTGGAGAATTCTTTTGATTTGAGTTTGGATCAGCGTATTTGCACTTATTGTTTGAAAAAATTAAATGAAAATAGAATGCCTGCAAGAGCAGTTTATAATAATCTTCAGTTGATAGATATTCCTTCTGAATTGATGGATCTAAATACTTATGAATCTATTTTGATTCAATGTGTCCATCCTTTTCAGGCTATTGTACGCATGGAGCCTAAGACAGGGAAATTGCCTCCATCAGATTTACTGAGAGGATTAAAGGGAAGAGTTGTTTATTTGCCTCTAGATGTAAAGAAAAATATTAATACAATTGGTGTAGAAAGAGCAGAAGAAGATCCTTTAGTTATTCTAGTTAATGGGGTTCCAACAAAGAGTAAGAAAATTTGGCAAGATTTAGTGGATGTTAAAAAAGTCAAGAAGGCAACGTTGTATTTAGTTAAAAACAATGAGTACTACAAACATGTAAGTGTTGGAGTTGAGGAAACAGCTACAGAAGAAGATAGTGATTCTTCAGTTGGTCAAATTGAAAAAGTTGATGTGTCTAGAACTGAAGAAATATATGAACATTATACTGTTCATCCTTTGCATTCCAAAGAAGTAATGGGAAATGCAATTGACTTGTTTCAAATGAAGGCAGCAAAAGGAAGTCCCATTAGTGTATGGGAAGAAAGTTTGGAAGCTCGTTGTTTTCCACAATTATTTCCAACAGGTTGTGGTGGACGATATGATGATCGACCAGTTCAAATTCCTGCAGCTGAATACCGGACTCTAAGATTATATGCAGAAGATCCAAGGTTTCGTCAATGCATTCCATATTTATTTCATCTACTGTTTGAAAGTGATTTGTCTGGGCTTTCTTATGCAGTTAATCATATATTAAAAAGTGGACCTCATTTGCAAAATGTATGTGCAAGGGACTTTATGGAGAAAGTTAATCTGCAAGACAGTATTTTGGAATCTCAGCTAATCAATCTCATGGCATGTCAACGTGGAACCAATGAGTATTGGTTTCGTCGTCATGGAGAATTGAAATGTATGCTAAGAAACTTAGGAACTCCTACATGGTTCCTCACTCTTAGCTGTGCTGAGTATGCATGGGACGATTTACTTCAATTTCTACGAGAGGCAAATGAAAACATACCAAATATAGAATTGAAAACACCAGGAGAACTGTGTTCTTTAGATCCAGTGAATGTTTGCAGATATTTTAATCATAGATTTGAAGCTATGATGTCTTTTATTACCAACAAAAAAAATCCTCCCCTTGGAGAGGTTTTGGATTTCTTTTGGAGGAAGGAATATCAAGCGAGAGGTGCTCCTCATATACATATGTTGTTGTGGATTAAAGATGCACCCAAATTTGGAACAGATTCAGATGAAACAGTGATGAGTTTCATTGAAGAGTATTCAACATGTGCTGTTCCAAAATCTACTGAAGAAAACAATTTAAGGCAACAAGTTTTACGTTTTCAATCTCATCGTTGTGGAAAGTACTGTCGTCGAAAATTTAAAAACAAGGAAAAGTACTACACGAAATGTCGTTTTGCATTTCCTCGACCAGTGATTTCTAAGGGAAGAGTAAATAATTTGATGTCATCTCTACGACATACTGTGACGAGAAAATCTCCCAAAAACACATATAATTTGAAAAGAAATGAAGAATCTAAGTACATCAACGATTACAACCCAGTGATTTTGTCCATGTGGAATGCTAACATGGATATTCAGTTCGTTGCTGACAACTCTATTGCTGTGGCTCGATATGTGACATCTTACATCACCAAAAAAGAAAAGACAGAACTGAAGGAAATGTGGGAGGACATTTCACATGAAAAGAGTCTAAGCAAGAAATTATACAGTTTCAGTCTGAAGATGTTGTCGCATCGAGAAATTGGAGCATATGAATGTTCTGATCGGTTATCATCAGCAAGTCTCTATGCCAAATCAAGAACAATCATTTGGGTGAGTCTTGGTCTTGCTGCCACACGAAACCGAGTTTTGAAATCTGTACAAGAAATTGAATATTTGGCGGAAAAAGAACCAAACAGTACAGATATTTTGAAGACAAATATGTTGGATACATACTATCCAAATAGAAGTACTCACCTTGAGAACACATGTTTGTATGAAGTTCTTCAAAACTACAGTTATAAGAGGAACATCACAGAAGATATCAATAATGGAAAATATGCACTCATTGGCTATGAAGGATGTCTAGTGAAGCAGAAAAAAGGCCATTTGATTAATCATCGAAAATTGAGTTGTGAAGTTCCAGACAAAAGAGAATTTTACTACTTAGCTCTTTTGCAACTCTTTAAGCCATGGCGTACAGAAGAGGAACTACTTGGAGATTTTCTCTGTTATGAAGACTCTTTTAATGCAACTAAGGATACCATAGAATGTCCTATTTTTCTAAATTATCTGCAAATGTTGAATGAAGAAATGGAGCAAGAAACCACAATTGCTGAAGAGATAGCTAGAAACAGTTCTCAAGATAGTCAGAGTTCTACTTCATTGAGCCAGGATCCACTAGGAGGACCAATTATCCAAAATGAAGCTGCCACTGCCATGGATGAGGTGGAAAGAGCTATGGAACAAGCTCAAGAGGATGGAGTTAACTTAGAAGATTTGGTAACGCAACTAAACATTGAGCAGAAAAAGATATATGATGAAGTCACAGAGCAGATTGAACATGGATTCAGACATGAGAAAAAAGAGTGCTCATGTATATTATTTGACCCTGTCCGACTGTATGTAAGTGGAGAAGCGGGGACAGGAAAAAGTTTTCTAATTAAAGCCGTTGCAAGTTATCTGCAGAAAAGGACTGATTCACCACTGTCTTGTGTTGTAACTGCTCCAACTGGTCTGGCAGCACATAACATTAAAGGGATTACTCTACATCGTTTATTGATGCTGCCAGTTGAACATGATAATAAATTGCATTACAACAAGCTATCTGGAGATGCGTGTTCTGAAGTTTCAAGAGTCTTGAAGAAAATGAAACTTCTTATCATAGATGAAGTAAGCATGGTCTCAAATCTAATGCTTGCTTTTGTGCATTTGAGAATGCAAGAAATTCTTAAAACAGACTATGATGTGTTATTTGGAGGAAAACACATTATTGTTTTTGGAGATCTATTGCAGTTGACTCCAGTAAAAGGACAACCAGTGTTTAAAATGCTCACGCATGAAGATACCAGGAAGTCCCTTGGAAGCATTGGAAATGTTAATATATGGCTAAATTTTAAATATGCTGAACTGCTTCAAAATATGCGACAGGCCAAGGATGAAGATTATAAAAATATTCTACAAGATGTAAGAATTGGAAAAATGACTGAGAAAGGGAAAAAAGCTTTGCATAGTCGATTAATTTCAAATTTGTATCCAAATGAAAACATTCTTCCAGAGAATATTTTTAAAAAAATGACTGAGAAGAAATCTGGGATATGTTTGATGCCAACTCTGCAAGAATGTTCCATCTTCAACCAAAAAATGTTAGACTTAGAAAATGAAGAGATTGTGAAACTAGAAGCAATAGATAAAATAGAGCATATGGGTGCAACAATTGTTTTGTCAGAAAATTTGAAAATTAAATTGCATTCATTGGAGAAAAGTATTTCAAAAACAGCTGGTTTTGAAAAGACTCTGAATGTGTGTTTAAATTGTCGTATCATTTTGAGAAGGAATTTAAATGTTGAAAGCGGTCTGGTAAATGGAGCAATGGGTTATGTTGTTGATTTTGTGAATTACAGAAATAGAGATGGAATTGAATTTTTAAAAATAAAATTTGATGGCATTGAACAAGTACAACAAATAAGTCGTTGTTCTGCTAGATTTTTACTTGTAAAAGACTTATATGTTCGCCGAAAACAGTTTCCTGTTTGTTTGGCGTATGCAGTGACAATTCATAAATCTCAAGGTTTAAGTGTAGATAGTGCATTGGTGAACATTGGAAGATCTGTGTTTAAAGAGGGTATGGCATATGTGGCATTATCTCGAGTCAGAACTTTATCAGGATTGTATTTGATTGCATGTGATGAGACAAATATTTCTGCCGATCTAGATTGTGTTAAAGAATACAATAGGTTAAGAAGAGAGTATGCTCCACATTTGCCTCAATATCCTCTGTTTGAAAAACGTGTGGTAGGCCGAAAAAGAAGAAATGAGGATAATTGTAGTGAGGTAGTTGCAAAAAGACAAAAAGTAGAGAAAACTGTAATTGAAAACAGGAAGAAAAAGAATTGTGGAGAAAATGTTGTTGGATTTCAGTTTGAAAACAGTTCTGGTGTCAACTGCTATGCTAATGTAGTGGTTAATGTTGTTTTTTTTCTTAAAAGTTTACAAGAACAGATTGTTGAAAATCGGGATCAAAGATTGTGTGGTTTATTGAATTCTGTGTTTCAGAAATGTAGCAGTGTTACAGCACAAATAGAAAGTGTAACAGAAATTCGAAATATTTTAGATTTGTGTTCTGGTCAAGATAAATTTTCACAGAACATTCAGCAGGATTGTCAGGAATTTTTAATGTATATGTTTGGTGTTTTGGAAGATGAAGGTGTAGATGTAGATAATCTTTTCAGTCTTTCTTATCAATGGCAGCATGACTGCCACAATTGTAGTTTATCAAGTACTACTACAATAGACACTGAAAGATTTATATATTTGACTTTACCAGACTGTAAATCAGTGTCTTTTAAAAATCTAGTTAAAGCAGCAGATCATAATATGGTGTGTACCCAATGTAACTGTACAATGCTGTCCACATTATTTATACAAAGGTATGGGCAGTATATCATTTTAGTTTTCCAACGATGTAGACCTGATGGAACTAAATTGACAACTTCTATCAAAAATTTTGTGGCTTCTCAGTTATCAATTTCTGGAAGGACCTTTACAACTGAAGCTATTATTTATCATGATGGACCTTCGACCACCTCAGGACATTATACATGCTACTTAAAATCTGAAAATGGATGGAGTTACTGCAATGATTCTCATTTAACTTATAAACAACGTTTGCCTTATGACTCTACAAATTCTTATCTAGTGTTTTTAAAACCAAAGTTTTAGTAAAGGGAATTGGCCTTTGAAGACGGGAATAGTTAATAAAAGTTAGTTAGTTAGTTAGTTAATCTAATATTTGAAATTATTTATCTCATGTAGATACTTTAAGTGGATCTCAAAGTAAAAAATACCGATATATCAGACACAAATTGGCCGTGAGGATTGTGTATGGTATGATGTTTTTAGATCTTTTTTCATAGGAAGTCGATGAAATGGAACTCATAAGGAACAGCAGACTTTTTTTCTACCAAAAGGACCTTCACTATCTTCTATTTGGCCTCATGGAAAAGTAAGTGAATCAAAGATTAGTGTACATATATGAGATGTATGTTTGAATGGGTTTTTTTAAACACAATCTTTTAGATTGTGTTTTTTTTTTCCCGCTGTTATATGATGAAGACTTTGAACTCACTAATTTAAGTGGAATTCAATATATTCTGAGAACAGCAAAAATAAATAATGTAACATATTGTAGAAGTTATTGTGTAGTTTGCATTATGTAATTTATATTGTGTTCACATTGTTATGCACTCATTTTCTTTTTCACCCTTATTTACCTCTCTTTAATAATTTACAATCTTTTTTCATTGCTGTTTCTTTACTGTACTTCATTCACAACTTCTTAATCTAATAGGAACTATCTGCATTTCCTCAGTTCCTTCCACCACTTTTTATCTTTTTTATATTCTCTTAGTACCACTGCTTTAGTTTCCTAACCCTCTTTCTCTTTCTCCATTTTTTTTTCTTTCACACTCATTGTACTGTAGTTCAGTTAGTTCTTCCTTTTGTCTTTCTTTTACTCTCTCTCTTCTTTCTCTCTATTACTCCCCATGTGTTGCCCTTATTCACTTATATGTACCCTCTTTCACCCCTCTTTACTTATATTCACTGATATTTACTTTCCCTCAATCGCTGCTATTCTTTTCCTCTGATCCCGTCACTACCTGTCATTCTCATACTTAACTGTCCTTCTTTTTACTTTCAATATCCATTTATATTCTCCCTTAACCTCTACTTTAGTGTTCTTCCTATTTCTTCTTTCTTTTGCTCCCTTATTCATTTTTCTTTTCTCAGTTACTTCCTTTTACACTTTTTATCTGTCTTACTATCTATTACACAGTCCCTCCTTCATTTTTTTTTTCTTTTTTTTTGTTAGTGCGCTGACGGTACGCGCACGGGTGCGCGCACCGAAAGCGCACCAAAGTGAAATATAAAAAAAAAATATTTTAAATTAAAAATATTATCTCAATATACATTATAGTGTTCATTTTTACAAAAACATACTTTAGCAATTCACTAAAAAACACATAGGTATGAGTCTGTATAAAAAGTTAGGAATTAGCATTAAAAAAACCTATGAAATTCACTGAAAAAACCATAGGTTACACACCAGTTATAGTTAGAAATTAGCATTAAAAAAACCTATGAAATTCACTGAAAAAACCATAGGTTTCACACCAGTTATAGTTAGGAATTAGCATTTAAAAAACCTTACAAATTCACTGAAAAAACCATAGGTTTCACACCAGTTATAGTTAGCTGGAAATTTTACTGATATAAAACCATTGAAATTCCCACGTTATAGTTAGTCGGACTCACTATAACTTGCGCGTACAATGCACTGCTGATGACATCACATATTACATCACTCATGACATGGTCAGTGACATCACTCATGACATCACTGATGACACCATCCAGTGAATATGTGTCTTTCTGAAAAATAAATATTAGTGAGTTATGTTTAAATATTTAAATACATATATTAGTGTTTCACTTTGTGTATAAGTGGCTACATGTGTTGATAAGTAGCTACATGCGTATGTATATGGGTTATTTGATATTTTTATTAGTTTTAGTATGAGTGTCTATATGGTTTGGTGGAGGTATTACTTAGCACATAGATGCATGAGTGACTGACTCTTTGTTTGTATGTGTTTTGAAGACAGCATATGTACAGGACTGTATGGGTGGATGAGTGTCTATATGTGTTTGTTAGTGAGTGAATGACTGTCTCACTAGTGTCTTTATCAGTAACTACATATGTTTTAATCTAGTATATATGAATATTGATGTATATAAGTGAGTATATGTGAGAGTAAGAGATTGTAAGATTTCCTGTTTAAATAAGTATGTGTTTCTATAAGTGATTGTTTAAGAGAATAAATATGTGTAATTTTCAATAGAAGTAAGGTGGAAGTGTGTGTATAACTCTATATTCAAATAAATGGTTGTTCAATAGTTTATTTGCACGTGTGAATATGTGTGTGAGTAACTTTTGGATGAATGTCGGTGTGTAACAGGATGTATAGGTGTATCTCTTCATATGATGAGTGAGTATATGTATGAGTGACTATATAGAACTGTTGGTGAATGAGTGGATGTGTATATAGATAGTGGAAGTACAGAATTGCTTGTTGTAACTGATATAGGTATGTCCATTTTTTAAAAATTTCAGTTTCTATTTTTGAATATGTGTCTCAAGGGTTACTTTACACTGAGAGGAGGTCTGTCACTATGTCACAAGGATGGTGTCATGAGTGATGTCACTGACCATGTCATGAGTGATGTAATATGTGATGTCATCAGCAGTGCATTGTACGCGCAAGTTATAGTGAGTCCGACTAACTATAACGTGGGAATTTCAATGGTTTTATATCAGTAAAATTTCCAGCTAACTATAACTGGTGTGAAACCTATGGTTTTTTCAGTGAATTTGTAAGGTTTTTTAAATGCTAATTCCTAACTATAACTGGTGTGAAACCTATGGTTTTTTCAGTGAATATATATATATATATATATATATATATATATGTCAAAAAAGGTTGCCCCATGCTCCGAAACGCACACAAAGAACAAAGAAGGACCCCATGTTTTGCAGTGAGGTTCTTTAATCCTATACGAACCGGCATTCATTTCCAAAAATTAATTGTTCAAGGTCCTACGCATTTCGAAGCTCCTGCTTCTTGTTCATGGACCGGTACTATGATGGATGGCAGGGATGTCGTCATCTTTGTAAGTCCCTCATTTAAATGATGATTACCTGCCCCCAGGTGGGCTGGCTCCGGCGCAGAGGTCTCAAGGCATCATGGGACTTGTAGGTTTTCTTTCGCCAGTCATTTTTCCAAAGGTGTCTGCCTTTCAATCCTCTTTCTTAGTGAAATTATTAACCCTCCAGTGGGTATTTAGAAAGAAATCCGGTTCGGTTTGAGGCAGGCTTTGTCTTTCCGCTTTTGAGAAATTCCAGTATCTCTCTGCAGCCCATATGTTTTCTATGGCGGTGCGGACTCCAAGACCTAGGCTGGCCATTATAAATGTCAAAAAAGGTTGCCCCATGCTCCGAAACGCACACAGAGAACCGAACCGGATTTCTTTCTAAATACCCACTGGAGGGTTAATAATTTCAACCTACAAGTCCCATGATGCCTTGGTTTTGTGCGAGTAAATTAAGGTTTTGTAAATGCTAATTCCTAACTATATATGGTCTATAACCAATGGTTTTTTCAGTGAATTTCAATGGTTTTTTAATAGCAAATATCAAAAGCTGTCAAATGTCAAGTACGTGATAGGTAAAAACATTTTCGTGTTTATGCACGCTGATGTGCTTTAAACGCTGCCCCCCCTCCCCCCCCCCTCTTTTCTCTTAGGAGTACTCTCTCTTTGCAGATAGTGAAGGGTAGTTAACGCAGGCCTTTGCCCCTGTTGTAATCCGTCGTGCCTGCTTCTCTCTCTATTTGATTGATTGTTATCCAAGCATTTACTGTTTTAGAATTGGTTCTCTTTGGTTCATTCTCTATTTACAAACAAGCACAGAGTTGCAACACTCTGTTTAGTCTTTGCAGATAGTGAAAAATCATTTAAAAAAACAAAAGGAATCGAGCAAAATCAGTAGGCCACTAATGGGATCTCTTTTTGACCTCGCTAAAATAGAAACATTAAGAACAACCCCTCATGAGAAATACGAAACTAGCGAGATGAACTGAGCTCCACACCATGATGGCTGCAAGACAGCTCGGCTCTGCCACCCACCCCACCCAAAATAACGACAAACACTATGCAAATATTATAAATATATACAACACACCAGCAAAGTAACAGGGCCAAACATTTTATTAAATAACTATTTACATAACTATTTTATACTTTTTGTTGCCCGATCCGGCTAGCTCAATCGATCGAGCATGAGACTCATGCACTCTGATCTCCTTGGCCTCAGTCAAGCATTAATAGTAAGATTTTCATACATGAGTGTACTTTTTGCCTTTTGGTGACTCTTCCATTCTGAACATTTTTCCACAATCCGTTTGACCTGAAACGATTACACAAATAAAACATTTGTGAGTTTTAAATTTCCGGAGAAGTATAATTCAACAATAGCTTTCTCTGTAGATCTTTTTCCATTAACAATCCCAGTTCCATCACCCGCCCAGGATATCACTACTGTTAGTTGTCATTGTTGCTTCTGTTTTAATAAAAAATGTTTTAAGATGTTTACTGTTTTTGTTGCAATGTATATATTTATAAGTTATTAAAGTGTTATAATCCTACTATTTTTTTATCGATTATTGCTCTTTGAGATATTCCCTGTCTACAAACAGAGAAGAATAGGAATATTCTGTCTCCCTTTGCAGATAGTGAAGGATAGGTAATGCGGACTTTTGTCCCCCGTTGTAATCCGTCATGCCTGTTTTTCTCCCCACAGATTGATTGATTGGCTGGACATTTATTGTTCAAGGAATAGTTCTTTCGAGGTATTCTCTGTTTGCAAATAACGTGGAATAGAAATATTCTGTCTAGTCTTTGCAAGTAGTGAAGGGTGGGTGATGCGGACCTTTGTCCCTGGTTGTAATCTGTCATGCCCATCTACTCCCCACTGATTGAGAAACTAGTTCCACCCGGACCATTTATTAGATGTACATCATCTGGCTCAACCGGAGAGTACCCCTAATAAAGAAGACATATGTAAAATACGAAGTAATCACTGTATCCTGTTAAACAGAAACTTTAGCATGAAACACACTTGAAAAGGAAGGGAAAGAAATCGAACAAAATCAGTAGGCCACTGATGAGTTTTTGACTTCGCTAGAAATAAGAAACATGGAAGTGGTGAAAGAAGCCAAGCTTGACGTTACGGCAGCCACGAGGTAGCTAGGCTCCGCACCCCCCCACTGCTCCAAGCATGTCTGTCCCACCGCCCGCCACGCCCATTAACGGTAACATGAAATAGATACAAATCAGCAGATACCTACCCCCATTCCGGAAACTCCCGAAGTGCAACAGGGCCACGGTTAAGCCCATCCGGAAGATGAGACCTCGACACGTGCAGGGCGGGGCCCGGCTAACCGCCATCAGCCGTGGGGTGGATGGCCCGAAATGTACTGGTCTCCCGATTCCCTTCTTCTGCCGCCTTGCAGGCCATGGGGGGGATGTCTTGCCTCTGCCTCCGACCCCCCCCTCTTATCGCCTGGTCCGGACATCACGGATATCAACGCCAGGTGTCGGCGTAGGGTGCGCTGGGAGGGAGAGGCGGCGCGAACGAGCCTCTCCCACCCCCCCAGGTGGGGGCCCCTCAGCTGCACCCCCAACGCTCCACTCACCCAACAAAAAGGCTGTCGCGTAAGGTGCACCAGGAGAGGAGCCGAGGCCGACGGGATCTTCTTCTTTCTTCAATAATGGCTGCGACAACACTGGGGGGATGTCTTGCACATGCCACCGACCCCCCCCCCCCCTCCCCTCGTATCTCCTGGTCTGGCCCCGGCTTGGTATGAGCTCCCCGTTCGGTCCTGAAGCGGCGCCCTGCAGGCCACGGGGGGGGATGTCTTGCCTCTGCCTCCGACCCCCCCTCTTATCGCCTGGTCCGGACATCACGGATATCAACGCCAGGTGTCGGCGTGGGGTGCGCTGGGAGGGAGAGGCGGCGCGAATGAGCCTCTCCCACCCCCCCCAGGTGGGGGCCTCTCAGCTGCACCCCCAACGCTCCACTCACCCGACAAGGGTTCCTCCACTCTTGCGATGCAGCAGCGCTCCACTCACCCGACAAAAGGTCTCGTCCACTATTACGAGGCAATGATGCTCCGCTCACCCAGCGGGGGTCTCGTCCACTGTTGCGGTGCAACAGCGCTTCTGAGTTCAGCTAGAAAATGAGTCCTGCGTCCAGAAACGTTCTCCTCAACTTTGAAGATTCTATAAGAGCCACGGGGGCCCCCGACCCCCGCAGACACCCCCGATGGGGAATGACTGCCATGATCACCCACGGAACGACCACGACGTAGCCGCGGGACGTCGGCGCGCTCATGCCGGCGCCGGCCTCAGTCTTGAAATGACCAAAATCCTGCAAGACTACCAACTTGATCAGTTCCGGTGGGACACCAGTATGACCCGGTAGGAGAGATTGTTGCCTCCCACCCCACTTTGACTGATGGTTCATGTCGGCAGTCCCCTCTGCTACCCTTCAACGAAAACTTTTGGACTGCCGAAAGAGGTCCCGGTCCAACCACGAGTTGGTGGAGGCATTTTGACTATACTTGGACCTTCCTGACCTCACCCTAAATGGCGCCGGTACAAATGAAACTCTCAACTCCTTGTTGTGCCCCGATTGCTCAGCCTTGATATCATGAGATATGTATGCAGTTTTTAGCACATGAATTGATATGGGATAAGACTGATTATATGTTCGGACAATGAATTGATCCAGGATGGGTATTGATTAAACGTTCGAACAATGAATTGACATGGGACGGGTACTGATTACACGTTCGGACAATGAATTGATATTAAGTTCTAATGCATCATTGATTACTGTATTTATTATTGAAGGTTCGAATTGTCAACACTTTTGGTACTTGCTCACAATGAATTATCGAAATGATTTTGTTGCACTTGTCGCACTTTTTACTATGAAATCAACGACCACTGACTCTGTTATGTTTTCCACAAATAAATACCCCCCCCCCCCATTTACAGTTCCAGCCTGCTCCGTGGCCGGCCCACGGGGTTGTAGGCCCGTATTTGTGCACCAACATTTTTATTAAAGGTTTTTGAAAAAGCAAACGTAGTTGTAACGCGTAGATTGGTAAGTTTCGAATAAATGGCCACTGTTTCCGATTTTTTTTTTTTTTTTTTAAAAAGCAGGTGAAATGAAGCAGCTCAATTAGTTAAGGGTTAAAAAGTATAGTACGCAGAAACATTGAAAATATGAATGGTCCAGGTTTGTTGTATGTGTTTTTCATTTTTGTACAGCATAAAGCAATCGATAAAGATCCTGGTATTTAGCCTCTACTTTATATGCTACCTGTATCAGGGAAGTTGTTTTAAATGCCCCTAAGCCACCCCGAAGGAATGTCACCTACCCCCCTAGTACGAACGAAAACGACCCCGTACCACTGTAGGTTATCTCTCTTCCTCAAAAATGACAAAAATTACTTTCTAGGACGTTTTGGACATTGATGATTTTCATATGATCTATTTATTAAAGTAATACTCATCTCTCCGCATGAAATTAATTTTCCACATGCTACACAAGTCAATCTCATCTGCCCAAAGTTCTTTTACAGATTTGGGACTGTTTCCCTTGCCTCTGACTCACTTATTGCTAAGTCATTGGTGGATGTTTTTGCCGGTCGGGGGTTATCCACCAAATCTCGAAGTTGCGCTTTAGAATAATTAAGAGGGTGCCACCTCTCCATGTGCCGATGCATGGTATGATTACCATAGCTATATTTTTTTTCGGTCCCTCTCGAGCTTTTTTTTTTGCAGATGAGGCAGGTAACGAACCTGGCATTAACTTTCTTTTCATGAGAAGGAAAAGAAAAAAATTGCCAGATAAAATTCACTTTCACATGGGACGTTCTTGGCATTTCTTTCAGAAACTTTTACATCACTGTGTCATTTCTTTGTCTATCCTGGTTAAAGCAATGTCATGTTTAATATAAGCACTTCCACATAGGATTGGGTGCATTGTTATAAGGCATGCTTTAAAAGTGATTTAATGAAATGAGCGACATTTCACTGAGTGAGTTCAGCAACACTGATATATGAAAACATTGGTGGAAAATGATATTAAATGTTACATGGCGTTCTTTGCAGGAGTTTAAGTCCTTTGTTGCAGTGGCAATTCTGCCTCAGGATTAGGGGGCCGGGGGGCTGAGTGGTACTTGTATGATATGTAGAGTGAAATAACAGGCTCTCCTCATGAGAAATAAAACTCTGTTCTTGTGTTCCTGCTACCAGCGCCCGTCTCTTTATTTGGTAACCGTTCAAGATGGGAACTAAGTGGCATCTTGTGCCAGCAGCCTGGGCATCGGTTGTAATCTGGGCTGAATTTTCCTCAGCACGGGGTGTGATTCTCAGGGAAGAGCAGCGCATATGGGAGGAGGTTTATGGCCCATACATGAGAGAGAGAGTGTGGGTGACCAGTGCATGGGGGAGATGCTTGCGAGGGTGGGGAGCCATGCTGAGGATCGGCGGCGTGCAGAGAGTGGGTCTGGTCAAGGCATCTAAAATGGCTGCCGTGCACGACAAAAGTGTGGCATTGGAAAAAAAGCAAGATGGCGCAGACAATGTTTATCAATACGGATTAATTTATAACAATTATTTTTAACAATATATTTACTCGCAGTGTCAAAATGGCGGTCAACACTTCCTGATTTCCTTCGAATCGAACGTTAACAGAAGTCAAGCAGCAAAAAAAAAAAAAACCGCTCACGCGCAACCGCTGGAAGACAAGTATCAACATATATGAGCCTCCTCAACCACCCTCAGAAAATATAGGGGGTCAGGATACGTCTCCCATACCCCCTTATACCCAATACTCACATTGCTTTTCCTCCATCTTGTAATTTAATTAAATCGAAACACAAAATGGCGAATTCCCGTTTCGCTACCAGTTTGCGACCCGGTTCGCGAACCGAGAAGCGCTTCTACCGCGAAAAATCAATTTTTTTTATTTGCCCCACGGGACCCTTTAATAACCCCAACATCATTCCTACGGGGTCAAGAGGAGTCTACCTTGCCCCCTTTCATTAAATTCCCCCTTCGTTTTTCTCCTCCTCTTGTCTCTCGATCCTACCGAGAGACAAGATGGCGGCCGCACCGGACTGTTTAGAATGTTGACAGACACCGGAGAGCCAATCAGCTTCGCTTCGCAAAGCTCCGTTACGCGAAAAGTGCGCGATCTGGAGCGCTATCCGGGACGCTGTCACAGATATATCTGTTTTTTTAAACGTTAATTTCTCAAAATCCACTGGAGCACATATATTGAGACCCAGCAAAGGCACATCGGGCTAACAGTCCCTACAATTTTGCCAAGTTTCGTGTAAATCCATTCAGCCGTTCGAGCTAAAAGTGAGGCCAAACGCCCTATGAAAAAATGAATGGGAAAAACGCGTTTTGGGACCCCCCTTTTTTCTCGGCCCCCCCTTAACGAAACTCCCCCAAATTTTCAGGGGCTGCTCAGAAACAAAATGTGACATTTTCCTGAAAATTTCAGCCGATTCCGTCCACAAACGCCAAAGTTATTAGACATAGAATTTTCAAAAGTTCCATAGAGAAAAAATCCTAACTATATATACCTACTGGCGACCACCAGTAGGTAATATATATATATATATTACCTACTGGCGGTCGCCAGTAGGTATATATAGTTAGGATTTTTTCCCTATGGGATTTTTGAAAATTCTATGTCTAATTGTAGGGACTGTTAGCCCAATGTGCCTTTGCTAGGTCTCAATATATGTGCTCCAGTGGATTTTGAGAAATTAACGTTCAAAAAAGATATATATCTGTAACAGCGCTCCGGGTAGCGCTCCGGTTCGCGTACTTTTCGCGTAACGGAACTTTGCGATGCGAAGCTGATTGGCTCTCTGGTGTCTGTCAACATTCTAAACAGTCCGGATCGAGAGACAAGAGGAGGCCAAAACAAAGGGGGAAATTACCATAAGGGGGCATAGTAGATCCTCGTTAACCCCCTAGGTTTTATGTGGAGGTTTTGAAAGGGCCCAGCAGGGCAAAAAAAAAAAAAAAAATTATTTTGCGTGGGGAGCGGCCGGTTCGCGAACCGGAAAGCGTTCTGGGCAGCGTACTATAAGCAAAAAAGAATGATAGACTTTTGAAATACTGTATGTTAATTGTTTGTTGTTTTTGTTGATTATTTTTTAATTTCTTTATTTTTTCAAATTTTTTTTTATTGTGATTGTGTTTTATAATTTATTAAACTTTCTAACATTTCACTGTCAGAAATTTCATAATTCTCATTGAATATACTTTGTAGTCTCTGAGGGTGTAAAATGTCCTCATTTTTAAGGAGGTTATCTACTGCTTGCACACATTGCAGTAGTTCTTGGTCCCTACTTTCATCCATAAATTCATTTTCATTTTGATCAATGATTTCTTGGCTGCTCTCTTGCAGGACAATTTTAAATTCAACTTTCTGTTCGCCTTCCATTTTGCCTGAAATTTGGATAAAAAAATATATATATTAGTAGAGATAGGGCACTGTTGGGATTATTTTTAGATAGGCAGTTTTTATCAGTGAATTTATCTTTTGGCAGTGTATAGTATCAGAGTGGAAGTAGGACTATAAAAAAGTGTATGTGATTTTACGTAAGTAAATTCATAATTATACAAGAGAAGCCTAACTCCATCCATAACTATAACAGAGAAGTCTATCTAAATCTATAACTACTACAGAGGGATAGTATATAACTATCAGAAAAAGTTTACCATATTAATTTATAGTGTACAATATACTTCAGTTTTAAAAATAACAACTTACCTTCACAAACAAGTTGAAGTGTTTAGTGATAATTCAAATGTAATGTACAACAAGAAGTAGCAGTCAAAATGGCTGTGTTTCCTTCTCTTCCTTTATATATATTAAGGTATATAACCAATCAAATGTCAGGTAATAAAAGTAGAAAATGAAAGTAACATTTTCATTGGTTGTCAATTCCAACACTTCAGATGTGTTTTGTGAAGTAATTTACCTCACGGTATTTAGAGAGGTCTACAGGCTTAATGGCTAAATGGAATTTCAATCAAATTTGTGAAAATGAAAGGGATTGTTATGTAGTATGAGCTAATCTATATTTGGTGAGAGTGTCTCCAGTCGTTTTTCTGTGAATTACTTTCCCACCTTTTTTATTGGTCCGCTTCCCGGTATGCGTCCCGGTTCGCGAACCAGCAGCGTTACGGGAGTCCACCATTTTGTGTTTCGGTCGAATCAAGCTACAAGATGGAGGGCAAATAATGTTCAGAATGGGTAGAAGGGGGCACGGTAGACGTATCTTGACCCCCTAGGTTTTCTGAGGGTGGCTGAGGAGGACCATATGTGCGGGAAAAAAACATTTTTTTTAGAAATTTTGCGTGGTTAGCTTTCGGTTCGCGTACCGGGTAGCGCTCCGGGGAGCGTAGTTTGTTGAAAATTAGAGAAAAAAGTTAGAGAAAAATAATAATTGTGAGTGATCAGATGTAGGGTAGCTCTGAGAGGAGCTTTTGGGTTTATGGTACATTTAGGTACTTATAAGTAGGTACCAATGCACAGTCTTAAATTCAAAATGAAAATTCTGTTGCCCTCATCTGAGAAGTGAACTCCATCTCCTCTGTAGATATCTTGCATGCAGTAACGCAAATTATTGTTGTACATGGAGCCCATTCCATGGTCTCTCATGTAAGCTGAAACAGATTTATTTACATGCTTCCTCGACTTCTCAATTTGTGGACAAAATTGGTTGGACCACCTCCATTTCTGTCTTTGGCATATATTTGAATATACCAAGGCAGTTTGCGGAAAAAGTGCCATTAATTGCTCAAAGGTGTCCTTTAAAAGCATTTCCAGACCTACCCCAGTCAAAGTGCCCAAATCATTACCTCCACAGTGCACAATTAACAGGTCAGGTTTTGGCAAATGCATAAAGGTTTTCACCAATGGTATCAATTGGTGACATTTTAATCCTCTTTGGCCCAACCACTTAATTTCCACATCTTGTAAATTGAGGTTAGGTAAATTTCTGTTCTCAGCATACCTTTGAGCCCAGTAGATGTAACTATGTCCAACAATCCAGACATAAAACATGGTTAGAGAAGGTTGTGCTGCAGTCAGATGAAGTGTGATAATGAAAGGGCAGTTGAAACAGTAGGAGTTTGTAAAGAAAAAAACTGTGGATTTCCAGTGCTAATGATTCATTAGCAGTGATTGGTGCATTTCCATTTCTGAAAACAGAAAGTTAGGGTGCATGGATGTGTTCTTTGAAAGATGTAATTTGAATGGTCAAGGAAAAAACATTTAATGAAAGATTGCACTGGATACGCAGGTGCACTGAGAGTTCAGAGTTCAATTGAAACATTGTTGTGTGAACTTGCAAACATGAGAGGTCTTTCAGGAGGTGGTTGCTAAGCAAAAAAGGCAGAGAGGGCAGAGGGGGGAAGGGTTTTGATTTGAAAAAAAGTGAGGGAAGAGTTTTGATTGGCTAATATGAGAGATATGTGTAATGAATATCAGCATTTCTGTGCTTTCTATAGCTGCAGCCTCTGGAGTGCATCCTCTTTGTTCTGCTGAAGACAATTTGGTGTATTTCTGAGACTGTTTTGAAACTCAAAAAGTATTTGCTAAGGTGAGAAAAGATTTATTTAATTAAGATAGAGAATAGTATGATTTAAGGAGAAAATGATGAAGAACGCTGTGTTTTTAAAATGTTGCTTTGTCTCAAGTGATATACAAATAGATTTTGTTTCTTTGAGAAATTGTAATTGCATATTCTGTGTAGAAATCTGGCATGCAGTAACGCAAGTTATTGTTGTACATGGAGCCCATTCCATGGTCTCTCATGTAAGCTGAAACAGATATGTTGTGTTTAAAAACGATTTTTGAAAACAATTACATTTCTGGATATGTTCTGCTAGAGCTTCATAGGTTGTTTGGGCCATATTTATAAGGCATTTGAGTGTCTCTGATGTTATTTTTCCCATTTTAATTGAAGAGCTTTCTCCATGGGGCAAGTTTCTTGAAAATATGCTCCCACCTGTGCTTGTCAAATTTAGATTTTGATTATGGGAGTTACATAGCCATGTTAAAAATGACCCAAAAATGGTGCAAGGGCAATCAAAAAAACGCTTTCATGTGTCTTAAGGTCATTTTTAGTCATTTCCTCTTGAATGTAGGTATACAATTGATTTATATGTTGTGTTTAAAAACGATTTTTTGAAAACAATTACATTTCTGGATATGTTCTGCTAGAGCTTCATAGTTTGTTTGGGCCATATTTATAAGGCATTTGAGTGTCTTTGATGTTATTTTTCCCATTTTAATTGAAGAGCTTTCTCCATGGGGCAAGTTTCTTGAAAATATGCTCCCACCTGTGCTTGGCAAATTTAGATTTTGATTATGGGAGTTACATAGCCATGTTAAAAATGACCCAAAAATGGTGCAAGGGCAATCAAAAAAACGCTTTCATGTGTCTTAAGGTCATTTTTTGTCATTTCCTCTTGAATGTAGGTATACAATTGATTTATATGTTGTGTTTAAAAACGATTTTTTGAAAACAATTACATTTCTGGATATGTACTGGTAGAGCTTCATAGGTTGTTTGGGCCATATTTATAAGGCATTTGAGTGTCTATGATGTTATTTTTCCCATTTTAATTGGAAAGCTTTCTTCATGGGGCAAGTTTCTTGTAAATACGCTCCCACCTGTGCTTGGCAAATTTAGATTTTGATTATGGGAGTTACATAGCCATGTTAAAAATGTCCCAAAAATGGTGCAAGGGCATTCAAAAAAACGCTTTCATGTGTCTTAAGGACATTTTCAGTCATTTCCTCTTGAATGTAGGTATACAATTGATTTATATGTTGTGTTCAAAAACGTTTTTTGAAATCAATTACATTTCTGGATATGTACTGCTAGAGCTTCATAGGTTGTTTGGAGCATATTTATAAGGCATTTGAGTGTCTATGATGTTATTTTTCCCATTTTAATTGAAGAGCTTTCTACATGGGGCAAGTTTCTTGTAAATACGCTCCCACCTGTGCTTGGCAAATTTAGTTTTTGATTATGGGAGTTACATAGCCATGTTAAAAATGACCCAAAAATGGTGCAAGGGGAATAAAAAAAACTCTTTTATGTGTCTTAAGGACATTTTCAGTCATTTCCTCTTGAATGTAGGTATACAATTGTTTTATATGTTGTGTTTAAAAGCGATTTTTTGAAAACAATTACATTTCTGGATATGTACTGGTAGAGCTTCTTAGGTTGTTTGGGCCATATTTATAAGGCATTTGAGTGTCTATGATGTTATTTTTTCCCATTTTAATTGAAGAGCTTTCTCCATGGGGCAACTTTCTTGTAAATACACTCCCACCTGTGCTTGGCAAATTTTGATTTTGATTATGGGAGTTACATAGCCATTTAAAAAATGACCCAAAAATGGTGCAAGGGCAATCAAAAAACGCGTTCATGTGTCTTAAGGACATTTTAAGACAATGAGGAAACACAGGTGATGTAATTCTGAAAAAAGGAAAAAAACACCACTTTTTTCAATTACATTAGTAGTGTTTCCTAAGTTTATGAATGACATTGTGCAGATGAAGTTTAGGTCTGACCACAGATTCAAAAGAGGTCTGCCCTTTGTTCAAGAGTGAAGTGGACATGACTTACTTCATTGGTAGGCCTTCACATGTATTATCTCCTTTGTATTCTTCAACAAGCGAAAAACTCTTCTGCAACCGTGAGTAGGCCTCACCTTAAACAAACCTCTGGAAAGGACACACCTTATCGTCATCCTGAATCAATCAGTTAAAATGTTACGGAGAGATTTATGATAGGTGTATGCCTGTTTTGTACCACTGTGCGTCATTTTTGTGACGCAGTGGTGGTGCAAAAGATTTGCTATGTTAAATAATAAGTAGGGTGTTAAGTTTTTGATGACTGTTATTCATTTACTGTTTGGTAATAGTGGTTAATAACATTTTTTATTATATTTTTCCACAGATTCAACTGCAGATCATTTCAAAATTTGAAAATGCCAACTAAGAATCGAATTAGAAAGGCTAGAAAACGTCAAAGACAGCAGGATCGTCTATTATTGCAGCAGTCCTCTCCAAAAAAAAACTGTCATATCAC
Source organism: Lissotriton vulgaris (assembly GCF_964263255.1). Classification (NCBI taxonomy): domain Eukaryota; kingdom Metazoa; phylum Chordata; class Amphibia; order Caudata; family Salamandridae; genus Lissotriton; species Lissotriton vulgaris. The sequence goes on along the minus strand of NW_028243809.1, from coordinate 11,153 downwards.
CAAGAAAGCTCCGGGTAAGACCACAAAATCATTCATAAGAAATATTTGTAGTAAAAAAAGTATTTCTACAGAAAATGTTTCAGTCCAGAAAAAGAGAAGCAATTTAAACGGAAAGAAAAGACCAATCAAAAATGTTACTGTTAGAGCAAGAGATAACTCTGTTTATGATAGTAGAAGGAAACAACAGTTTAGGGACATTCGAAAACGAATGTTCCGCAACAGGATAATAGTTAATTTATTAAAAAATATTAAGAAAGGCCAACAGAAAGTGGCATTTTCTAAGAAAAAGAAAAATGTAGAGAAAATTATTGATCATGCTTTCGAAATTAAGCGAAAGTTATTTATTTTGGTAATCAATAGAATTAGGAAACTAAACAAGGTAATTTCTGATTTCAAATCAAATAGTAGATGGAAGAGAGTAGTTAATCGAAGTAATTTTTGTGAAGTTTTTTCCGGAGAATGGATGCATAGTTCAAGTTGTGAGGCATTTTTTAATGAGGAGAGTTATTTTCAGGGTAATGATTTGGTGTTTGCAGTTGACACCAGTGGTCGAGCTTATGAAGTGAAGGATGGTTGTCCAGTTGAAAAAGAAAAACTTGTGACAACAGAGATAGAAGAGATGTTAGGTAATGAGGTTTTAGAAAGACGTCCTAAAGGTCATGTGTACATTTGGAAGTGTAGTTCTATTTGCAGTGTGCAACAGGATTCCATCAATTTGCTTTGTGATTTTGTACGGACATTTAATAAGAAAAGTTTGAAGCAGAAAATGAAGTTGTTGCAAGAATTAGATCCTTGCAGAGTGAGACAAGTGACAGGTTTGCGTGGTCATTCACTGGCTTGTCTTTCCAGGAGAGTATGCCAGAGTGTTTTTCATCATTTCAGGATGCTAGCAGTGCATCATAATAAAGTGAGGAAATTAGTCAGAATGTTGTATCATGCTAAGAGTCCAGCAATTATGCTTAAACAATTATGTGCTGCTCTTTTGCATGGTTCTGAAATAGATGTCAAGAATATTTGTGAAGAAATTGAGTTTTGTTACTTTGGAAGTAAAGATGAGAATGTTCAAATTGACCCAGAAGTAGAGGGTAATGTTGAAGATAATGTACAGGTTTCCAGTACAGATAATTTTCAGAAGGAAATTGCCACGTTTCAGATTAAATCAAGTGAGAGGCCTAATTTCACTTGTGTGTGTTGTCGACGCACTTATTACAAGAATCAGATTAAGTTAGTGGATTTATATGCAAAAACTGAAAGGGAAAATAATAGTGAATGGAAGGATTTTGCCACATACTTGATGGTAGAAAATTGTTTTGATTTGGGATCGGATCAACGTGTGTGTACTTATTGTTGTAACAAATTAAACCAAAACCAGATGCCTGCTAGGGCGGCTCATAATAATCTGGAATTGGTTGAGATTCCTTCTGAATTGAAGGATTTAAATACTTATGAATCTATTTTGATTCAAAGTATCCATCCCTTTCAGGCTATTGTAAGAATGGAGCCAAAGACAGGGAAGTTGCCTCCATCAGATTTACAGAGAGGATTAAAGGGAAGAGTTGTTTATTTGCCTCTAGATTTGAACAAAAACATAAACACAATTGGAGTAGAAAAAGTGGAAGAGGAACCTCTGGTTATCTTAGTTAATGGGGTTCCGACAAAGAATAAGAAAATATGGCAAGATTTAGTGGATATTAGGAAAGTCAAAAAGGCAACATTGTATTTGAAGAAAAATAATAAGTACTATAAGAATGTATATGTTGCAGAAGAGGAAGTAAGTGATGAAGAGGATAGCGATTTGTGTTCTGGCCAAATTGAGAAAGTAGAGGCCTCTAAAAGTGAAGAAATATATGAACATTATAGTGTTCATCCTTTGCATTCCAAGGAAGTCATGGGGAATGCTATTGAGTTGTTTCAAATGAAACAAGCCAAAGGGAGTCCCATTAGTGTTTGGGAGGAAAGTTTGGAAGCTCGGTGTTTCCCACAGCTATTTCCAACAGGTCAAGGAGGAAGATATGATGAGCGACCTCATCAAATTCCTGCGTCTGAATACCGGACTTTACGATTGTATGCAGAAGATTCTAGGTTTCGTCAATGTATTCCCTATTTGTTTCATCTCCTGTTTGAAAGCGATCTGTCTGGACTGTCATATGCAGTGAACCACATCTTAAAAAGTGGTATACAGATGCGAAACATCTCGGCAAGTGACTTTATGCATAAAGTCAATGTCCAAGACAGTATTTTGGATTCTCACCTAATTAATCTCATGGCGTGTCAGCGTGGTACTAATGAATACTGGTACCGTCGTCATGGTGATTTAAAATGTATGCTGAGGAACTTAGGAACTCCGACATGGTTCCTCACTCTGAGCTGTGCCGAGTATGGCTGGGAAGACTTACTTGAATTTCTACAAGAGGCAAATGGAAACATTGAAAACATTGAATTCAAGACACCCTGAGAACTGTGCTCTTTGGATCCAGTGAATGTATGCAGGTACTTCAATCATAGATTTGAAGCTATGATGTCTTTCATCACAAATAAGAAGAATCCACCTCTTGGAGAGGTGTTGGATTTCTTCTGGAGAAAGGAGTACCAAGCAAGAGGTGCTCCTCATATACATATGTTGCTGTGGATCAAGGATGCACCTAAATTTGGAACAGATCCGGATGACTTAGTGATGAATTTCATAGAACAGTATTCTACGTGTGCTGTTCCAAACGCAACGGAGAAGAAAAGCCTAAGAGAACAAGTTCTACGTTTCCAAAGCCATCGTTGTGGAAAGTACTGTCGTCGTAAATTCAGAAACAAGGACAAGTTCTACACCAAATGTCGTTTCAACTTTCCACGACCGGTGATTTCTAAAGGAAGAGTGAACAGTTTAATGTCTTCTCTGCGACATAATGTGACGAGGAAATCACCCAAAAATACATACAATTTGAAAAGGAACGAAGAGTCCAAGTACATCAACGACTACAACCCAGTGATTTTGTCCATGTGGAATGCTAACATGGATATACAGTTTGTGGCTGACAACTGTATGGCTGTGGCTCGGTATGTGACATCTTACATCACCAAAAAAGAAAAGACAGAATTGAAGGATATGTGGGAGGACATTTCCCATGAAAAGAGCCTCAGTAAGAAGTTGTACAGTTTCAGTCTTAAGATGTTGTCGCATCGAGAAATTGGAGCTTACGAATGTTCTGACCGGTTGTCTTCAGCAAGTCTTTATTCTAAATCCAGGAGTATCGTTTGGGCGAGTCTTGGTCTTGCTGCAACGCGTAATCGAGTTCTGAAACCTGTGTGGGAAATTGAGTATTTGGCGGAAAAGGAGCCAAACAGTACCGACATTTTGAAGACCAACATGTTGGATACATATTATCCAAATCGAAGCACTCACCTCGAGAATGTTTGTTTGTATGAGGTTCTACAAAATTACATATTCAAAAGGAACATCAAAGAAGATATTGAGAAAGGAGTGTATGCTGTAATTGGAAGTGAGGGATGTCTGGTGAAGCAAAGAAAATGCAATTTGGTAAATCATCGAAAATTGAGTGGCGAATCTCCAGAAAAAAAGGAGTTTTTCTATTTAGCACTTTTGCAACTGTTCAAGCCTTGGCGTGCAGAAGAGGAACTGCTTGGAGATTTCCTCTGTTACGAAGACTCTTTCACTGCCGCCAAGGAGACCATAGAATGTCCTGCTTTTCCCAAATATCAAGAAATGTTGACTTTGGAAATTGAGCAGGAAGCAACGATTACAGCCGAGATTGCCAGAGACAGTTCTCAGGACAGTCAGAGTTCTGTTTCATTGAGTCAGGATCCACTAGGAGGACCTATTATCGAAAATGAAGCTGCCACTGCTATGAATGAAGTGGAAAGAGCCATGGCACATGCTCAGGAGGATGCGGTTAACTTAGAAGACTTGGAAAAACAACTCAACGTTGAGCAGAGGAAAATATATGACGAAGTTACCAAGCAAATTGATCATGGATTAAGTCATGAGAAGAAAGAGTGCTCATGTACGTCGTTGAAGCCTGTCCGACTGTACGTGAGTGGAGAAGCGGGAACTGGAAAAAGTTTCCTTATTAAAGCAATTTCTTGTTATTTGCAGGAAAGGACTGAGTCATCGCTGTCTTGTGTTGTTACCGCTCCTACTGGACTGGCAGCACATAACATTAAAGGTATTACTTTGCATTGTCTACTGATGCTGCCAGTGGAGCATGACAACAAATTACAATACCACAAGTTATCTGGGGATGCTTGTTGTGAAGTTTCAAGAGTCTTGAGGAAAATGAAACTTCTTATCATTGACGAAATAAGCATGGTTTCCAATGTCATGCTTGCCTTTGTGCATTTGAGAATGCAAGAAGTTCTTAAAACTGAGTATGATGTGTTATTTGGTGGCAAACACATCATTGTTTTCGGAGATCTTCTACAGCTGACACCAGTAAAAGGACAACCTGTGTTCAAAATACTCACGCATGAAGATACCAGGAAGTGCCTAGGGAGCATTGGCAACGTCAATATATGGTTAAACTTCAATTATGCTGAACTGCATGAAAATATGCGTCAGGCAAAGGATGAAGATTACAAGAATATTCTACAAGATATTAGAATTGGAAAAGTGACCGAGCATGGAAAAAAAGCATTACATGCACGATTACTGTCAAATTTATATCCAGAACAAGTCGTTGTGCCTGAGAATATTTTTCAGAAAATTACTGAGAAGAAATCCGGAATATGTTTGATGCCAACTCTTGCAGAATGTGCCATCTTCAACAACAAAATGTTGAATTTAGAAAAGCAAGAGATTGTGAAACTTGAAGCTATTGACAGAATAGAGCATATGGGATCAACAATTATTTTGTCTGAGAATTTGAAATCAAAATTGGATTCATTAGAGAAGACTATATCTAAAACAGCGGGTTTTGAAAAGACTTTGAATGTGTGTTTAAATTGCCGAATCATTTTGAGAAGGAATTTACATGTTGAAAGAGGTCTGGTAAATGGATCAATGGGTAATGTTGTTGATTTTGAGAAATACAGAAGTAGAGATGGAATTGAATTTTTAAAAATTAAATTTGATGGCATTGAGGAAGTACAGCTAATTGGTCGTTGTTCTGCAAGGTTTTTGCTTGTTAAAGACTTATATGTTCGCCGTAAACAGTTTCCTGTTTGCTTGGCATATGCGGTGACAATCCATAAATCGCAAGGTTTAAGTGTAGATAGTGCATTGGTGAATATTGGAAGTTCTGTGTTCAAGGAAGGTATGGCATATGTGGCTTTGTCACGAGTTAGATCTTTATCAGGATTGTACTTGATTGACTGTGATGTCACAAACATTTGTGCAGATCTAGATTGTGTTAAGGAATACAATAGGTTAAGAAGAGAGTATGCGCCACATTTGCCTCAATATCCTTTATTTGAGAAACGTGTGGTAGGCCGGAAACGAAGAAATATCAGTAATAGTAGGGAGGTTGTAGCAAAAAGCCCAAAAGTCGATGAACCGAAAATTGTAAGCAGAAAGAAAATGGATTCTGTTGAAGATGTTGTCCGTTTTCAATTTGAAAACAGTTCTGGTGTCAACTGCTATGCTAATGTAGTGGTTAATGTTGTCTTTTCACTAGAGACTTTAAAAGAACATATTGTGATCAATTCTGAACAAAGTTTATGCTGTTTGTTGAATTCTGTGTTAGAGAAATGTAGCACTGATAGAACAAAAGTAGAAAGTGTGTCTGAAGTTCGTTATCTGTAAGACGAATGTTCAGGTCAAACAGACTTCTCTGAAAATATTCAGCAGGATTGTCAGGAGTTTTTAATGTATATGCTTGATGTATTGCAAGATGAGGGTGTAGATGTATATCACCTGTTTGGGCTTTCTTATCAATGGCAGCATGACTGCGAGAACTGTAGGGTATCAAGTACTACTAGTGTAGACTCAGAAAGATTTATATATTTAACTTTGCCAGAGTAAATCAGTGTCCTTTAATAAGCTAGTAAAAGCAGCTGATCACAACATGGAGTGTAGCCAATGTAAATCTGAAATGATGTCAACATTATTTATATGAAGATATGGCCAGTATGTCATTTTAATGATCCAACGATGTAGGCCTGATGGATCAAAATTGACAACTTTAATAAAAAAATGTGTTGCTTCGCAGTTGTCAATATCAGGAAGGACTTTTGTAACTGCAGCAATTATCTATCATGATGGTCCTTCAACAACATCAGGACATTGCACAGCTTATTTAAAGTCTAGAAACGGCTGGTCATTCTGCAACGATTCTGTTGTAACTTTCAAAAAAAAATTGCCGTATGACCTTAAAAATTCTTACCTGGTGTTTTTAAAACCAAAATTTTAAGGAAAGAATCTCGGGATTTGCTCTGAGGAATTGCAAGAGGTTCATGGAGTAGAGGGAATGTAAGTCTGCAATGCTGTCTAGATTATTGGTCCAAAACTTTTAATTATAATGTCATTTTAAAAATCCAACTATATAAACCTGATGCAAGTACGTCTGCTTCATAGTAAGCAGTATCAGTGTCATAGGAAAAGTAGAACATGAGTGAGCAAGAAGGGTAAGATATTAGTAGTCCAGGATTGTGAAAGTAATCTTAAATGTTTTCTTTCTGAAAGTTGCGAAAATAGAAAATGACGGGATTTGATTACAAGAATTCCAAGAGTTGTAAATCGCTCCAACATGATTTGGCCATGTGGAAACATGTGGTAGAATGTGAGAAGTCTTTTATCGTATGTAACATATTTTTCAAAACGATGGAGGTTTTCTTTCAGAAAGTGGCAGGCTGAAAATATTAATAGCACAACAGAGTGTACGCTGTTCATAGGACATCCTTCGACGTTATGGAAAGTAAGTTAATTTTAAGGAGTTTTGAATTCAGATTTCCTATGTTGTATGGGTTTTTTAAACACAATCATTTTGATTGTGTTTTTTTTCCCCGCTGTTACATGATGAATACCTTCAAGTCACTGATTTAAGTGAAATTTGATACATTCTGAGAACAGCAAAAATAAACCATTTAACATGTATAATTAATGTTCTACTTTTTGTACTTATGATATACATTTAGAAATATGAGGTAGACATGGAGAAACTGAGGCTTCTGTAAATATCAAAGTTAATGCATACACTGCTGCACTTCTGGGTACTGTTTCATATGCTGGACTACATCTGCACTATGAGATACCTAAGCAAAGGCAACACAGGTGATGTGATTGTGAAATGAGCAAAAGAAACTCCACGTTTTTCAATTACATTACTTGTGTTTTCTAAGTTTATGAATGACATTGTGCAAATGAAGTTTAAGTCTGTCTATGGACACAGAAGAGGTCTGGCCGTTGTTCAAGAGTGAAGTGGACATGTTTTACTTCAATGGTAGGCCTTCACATGTATTATCTCCTCTGTATTCTTCAACAAGCATAAATTTGATATGCAACCCTGAGTAGGCCTCACCTTAAACAAACTTTTGGAGAGGCCACACCTTATCGTCATCCTGAATCAATCATTTAATCTATCACATTTAACTTCTATTAGTTCTACCGCTTCACTTGTTTAATCCTTACTTTCCTGCCTTTGCTACTTCCCTCATTCCTTTCTCTATTACTTAATTATTCTACTCCTTCCACTATTTTCCTCAGTCCCTCTCTTCTCATACTTCTTCACTCTTGTTCACTCACTCTGTCTCTATTAATGTCATTGTTTCTGATTGATCACAAACATTTTTTTTTAAAAAGAACAGTAAGTATAAGGGAAGGAAACAGACAGTTATGTTACAAGAAAGACAGCTATAGGGAGTAAAGAAAAGATACTGTTACTCGCAATCCACTGCTGATGATGTCATTAACCATGTCATGAATGATGTAATATGTGACATCATCAGCAGTGGATTGCGGGTAACAGTATCTTTTGTTTACTCCCTATAGCTGTCTTTCTTTTAACATAACTGTCTGTTTCCTTCCCTTATACTTGCTGTTCTTTTTAAAAAAAAAATAATTTGGGATTCGCTCCCGGTTCGCGTACCGGAATGCGAACCGGGAAGCGAACTAAAAGAAATAGAGGTTGGCAGAGTTCCAAATATTCTACCAATTTTTTTATAATGGGGAGGTAGTTCGGAAAAGAACTTTTTGTTTTTGTTTTTGTTGTTTTAAATTTTTTTATTATTTTTCAGAACTTTTTTTAATTTTTTTGTATTTTCTGAACATTTTGATATTTTTTTGTTTTTTTGGGGGGAGAGGGAAAAACAAAAACGATTCATTGTAAAGGGCTCAACAGGAGCAACAAAAAAAAGAAGAATTTATTGTTTGGGGCGTTTCGGGCAAACATGATTATCAATAGCTTTGATAATTAGAGTAATGCTACTTTCTCTGTAGCAAATGAATTGATTACAGCGCACACACACTTGTTTCACTTCCCCAAACTTCATTTGTATGTTTGGGACCATCTCCCTCGCCTCTGGTCCCGTCACTTCTTGTACAACCGATCTTCTGGCCATCGAAGGGGGATTTTCTTGCTCGTCTCGTAACTGGGCAGCACTATAGTTGTTAGGATGCCACCTACTCATATGCCGATGCATAGTGTAGTTGCCGTAACTGTATTTTTTATCAGTCCCCCTGGACAGTCTATCATTACATATACGGCAAAACACGTAGCGTGCATTTACTTTCTTTTGGCCCTCGGGAAATTTAAAAAATTGCCAAATATAATTCTCCTTCCGATGATACCTCCTGGGCTCCTCTGGCAAAAACAGTGTCTCTTCCTGCTCTTCCTCTTCTTCCTGTTCTTCCTCTTCTTCTTGAATAATAACTTCAGCAGGTGGTCCTCTCTTGCTTGGATGTGGTGGAGGTGGTGGGGAAGAACCAGCTGAAGCTACTAAAGAAGCCATTGCTCAATGTAAATAAAGGGTCTTTCTTTCACCAAGATGAAAGTCAGAGTGAGGAAAGAAGGAGGGGTTTTCATCATTTGGGAAAAGCAAAAGTTCTAAACCAATGAAAAGTGGTAATTTTAGATCACATGACCTAGTATTACATCATTAGGAAACCAAAAGTGAAATGAACCAATGAAAAGTGTTATTACCGAGTCACATGACCTGCTGTGTTTACGTTTCGCGCTTTGCGCCGCGTTCCAGTTCGCTTCCGGGTACGCTAACTTGGCGCGTCACATGACGTATTACGCGACAACGCAAAATGTCATGCTAACGCAATAGTTACGCAAACGGAACGTTTACCGGTTCGCGGACCGAGTCGCGGCTCCAAATTGAGCTAACGGGAAGCTAACCGGTTCGCGGACTGGGAGCGAAACAAAAAAAAAAATTGTATCAAAAACATGTAAAATATATTTTAAGATTTAAAGAAGAATACATTTTACAGCTACAGATATTAGCTTTTAAAAAACCAATGAAATTCACTGAAAAAAAACATAGGTTATAGACCATATATACTTAGGAATTAGCATTTACAAAACCTTGAAAATTCACTGAAAAAACCATGGGTTATAGAACATATATAGTTAGGGATTAGCATTTACAAAACCTTATTTTACTCACACAAAACCATTGAAATGACATATATAGTTAGTTGCACTAACTATATATCGCGCACCCGCAATCCACTGCTGATCATGTCACATATTACATCATTCATGACATGGTCAGTGACATCACTGATGACATCACTGATGACATCTCAAATGACATCACTGATGACATCACTGATGACATCTCAAATGACATCACTGATGACATCTCAAATGACATCACTGATGACATCTCATTTGACATTACTGATCACATCACTGATGATATCATTCATGTGATAATACGATGAACCTCTTCAGACTCTAATATAACCTTAGATACAATCAGTGTAAACAGACACTCACAGACTGTAACTCATCCATGGAGTTACTCACACACCTAGTCAGTCATGCAAAGAATCAATCACACCTCCATTTCCTCAACTATACAGTTATACACACCTTACTTATTCAAACATATACTAACACACATTTACTCTCTTATACAATCCCTGATACAAGTTCACAATGATCCATACAGCCACTCACACATTCACTGGCTCTCATGCACAGTTATTTATATATGTCAACTCTCACATGTACTGTGTTTTACATATGTACTTACTTTGACATGTAGCACTAAGATATCCATTCACTCACCAATAGACTCATGCACACAGTCAACCGCCCATACAGCTGTTTCCACATGCACTTTTGAACCCATACATCTAGTGAATCCACTGCTCACACATCTATGCACAGAGTCATACACCTCCCAGCCACCCACACACACACTCAGTGTCCCATACAAATACTTGGGCAACCAATCAATAACCCATATAGTTACTCATATAGCTACTGATCAACACATGCAGCAGTTTACAGAACAACAGACATAATGATGCACAAATTAAGACAGTTTAGTCACTAACCCAGGCACTCAGTGAGACACATTTAATCACTCACTCATACAGTCAGTCATGCACCTACTAAATCCTTCATCCAGACACATATACATCCACTCATTCTTCAATATGTAAGACATATTTTAACTTTACAGAAACATACAGTCACTGGATAATGTCATCAGTGATGTCATCAGTGATGTCACTGACCATGTCATGAATGATGTAATATGTGACATGATCAGCAGTGGATTGCGGGTGCGCGATATATAGTTAGTGCAACTAACTATATATGAAATTTCAATGGTTTTGTGTGAGTAAAATAAGGTTTTGTAAATGCTAATCCCTAACTATATATGTTCTATAACCCATGGTTTTTTCAGTGAATTTTCAAGGTTTTGTAAATGCTAATTCCTAACTATATATGGTCTATAACCTATGGTTTTTTCAGTGAATATATATATATATACATATATATATATATATATGTATATATATATATATATTTCTCCACCAAGGCGATCCAAAGGCTCCGGGCGCTCAACTGTGGGTGCTCTGCAAAGGGGCCGGATCAGGGCCCAAAACAATTTTCTCCCCAAGGATGCGGCACTCAGCGTTTATAAGTTTTAAACAGGATATACTTTATTTCTCCAGCTCGGACCAACGCGTTTCAGCCATCACAGGCTTTGTTCACGGTAAGTATATATATATGTGCATACACACACAC